>NW_015557171.1:165955-168156 GCF_001515605.1 Sinocyclocheilus anshuiensis
GAAGGACATCTGGGAAGATCGCGTCCTGGGTGCACCGGGCCTGTGCAGAGAAACACACGGAGTAGAGATGGTGGGCGAGTTAGCAGCGGGCTGTATACTTACCTCGGACTTGTGAGCGTCAGCCTGGGATGATTCCAGCACGGCTCTCCGCTCTCTCAGCTGGGTCTGCCTCTCCACCAGGTCGCGGATCTGCTTCTCCACGGCCTCCAGCTCGAGCTGTACCGAATGCAGCTCGAACGTGTCCTCACCTGCGCTCAAAGGTAGACACACATCTGCCATTAAAGCAAGTAACAGTGAGTAAAACAATGGTAATGTGTGTGAATAGAGTATTAGCAATGTAAGCGAGATTAGCGGCAACCACGCTGGCGATGCTAGCGGGCTATTTGCTAATAGCGTACTCGGGAAATCAAAATAAAACTAGTGATGACAAGGCGCTTTGATTGTTTTTGTTGTAGAATACGATCGGGGATATATTCACACGTTATAGAAACTAAAATTATGGTGCATAAAATAGACGATAAAGAATAAACTTGACGGAGCTCAAACTCAAAACACACGGCAGCAACAAACAGGAAGTGATCTGCAATACATTTATGTTAGTTCTGTTCTGTTTACCCTGGGGGGTTATTGCTGCTCTCCCTGCTCTCATCCATGCTAGGCTGCATGGAGGCGCAGGGAGTTCTTGCCCAGAACAGAACCATACCGCCAATCCAAACTGTATGCTAATTGTCAATCATCTTTGACGATAGTGGTCCTGACAGAAATGCAAGATCTGGGGGATCTATAGCTTGTCAATAATATCTTCACACATCCCACGTTGTGTCATTCAGAGACTGAAACTGCCAGGGATATACTATCTCCACTTTGACTCGTTTCATTCCCATATTATTGGACACCAACACGCTTCACTTAGAGCTCTCTAATGCTGCCACAATTACACGTAAGGTTACTTCAAGAGGTGAGCTATAACATAATCCATTAGTCTTCTTCACACGTACTAGAACATTTGCATGGTAAATGCATTAAATGGGCTGATTGCTTGGCAAATGTTTTTTAATTAGTCACTTTCTCATTCTAGAAGAAGCAGAGAGACAGACCTGCGGGCATTTTTTTTTCCCTCATTGCTGTCTTGCATGTTGTTCTAAACTGTGATTAGTGATTGAATCCTGACAGGGTGTATCATAAATGTCCATGGAGTGTAATGTAATTGAGGTATAAGACGTTTTTTTTCTGTTAATTGGACATGACACTCATCTTCACTTCATACCACCTCCTGCATTGAAGCTGAGAGCGCTTCCATGAATCAGGCCTCAAACCAGTGAACAGCTGGAGGAAACAGGCACATTATAGCCGAATCACACACCTCTCCATATCACTGCTTATTTCAAATGTTCAGAAATGTTTGGTGCTCTGGGGGCTACATTTGTGAGAATTTCCCTAATTGATCAAATTCATCGCCTCTTGGCAACTATTTTCAAACAGAGCATTCACGTAAAACGAAGAAGCAATTTCACATTTCGCAAAGCGCATGAATGCCATCTCTTTCTGTGCTGCTTCTGTTCAATATGTGGACTAAATGACCGCTCATACTGTCAGCACATGGTCAGATGAAGACGCAGTGGTGTCAAGTCCTCAGAATGCATCTATATCACATTTACTTGCTGTAAAACGAGCATTTAGTCCTAAGAGGATGCAATGTACACTTGAAGTGACATGTAAATTGGTGCATTTGTGCAGCAGCTTGGATCATTTCTGACCTTCACAGGCCTTTATGGCTCTGTAATGGCACATGTGCATTGTGTTGAGAATAGGTAATGAGAATTCTGAGCCAGTTAGCCACAGTCTCAAATTGTGCTGTACTAAAGAAAGGATAACACAATACAGGCTCTCTGCTTTATTTGCTGGGTATGGCAAATAATATGTGAATGTAATTTTTAAATTTTTTAAAGGTGTACCCACCAATTTGTCTCAATAGGATAACAATACAGGGCTATCTGCTTTATTTCTTGGGTATGGCAAATAGGTGAATGCAATTTTTTTTTTTTTAAAGGAGTAGCCACCATTTTTCTCAAGAAAATGTAAACATGTACATCTAAAGAAATTGTATGCACAAGTAAAAAAAATAAATAAATACATTATCATTAATAATAATAATAATAATAATAATAATAATAATAATAATAATAATAATAAGTATTATT
>NW_015557171.1:168730-181985 GCF_001515605.1 Sinocyclocheilus anshuiensis
GGTAATGAGAATTCAGAGCCAGTTAGCCACAGTCTCAAATTGTGCTGTACTAAAGAAAGGATAACACAATACAGGCTCTCTGCTTTATTTGCTGGGTATGGCAAATAATATGTGAATGTAATTTTTAAATTTTTTAAAGGTGTACCCACCAATTTGTCTCAATAGGATAACAATACAGGGCTATCTGCTTTATTTCTTGGGTATGGCAAATAGGTGAATGCAATTTTTTTTTTTTTAAAGGAGTAGCCACCATTTTTCTCAAGAAAATGTAAACATGTACATCTAAAGAAATTGTATGCACAAGTAAAAAAAATAAATAAATACATTATCATTAATAATAATAATAATAATAATAATAATAATAATAATAATAATAAGTATTATTATTATTATTATTATTATACCGGTAATTGAAAAAAAAAAACTACATAAATGCATAAAGAAAGAAGAAATTAATGAGATTAATGAAAATTAATTACATTTAATGGGAAAATAAGTAATGACTATGTAACTAATTATAATATGTTTCACAAAATATGAAATTGATATCACAAAGCAAAAATTTTGAGTAATCCGTGGAGTATTAAGGAATTAAATAATATTAAAAAATCTTTTGACAAAGAAATACCATAGAAAGTCAAAATTCTATATGAAATGCAAATAGGTAATTTTAAGACGTATCAGTGATCTTTTTTTAATCAATGAAATTATTTATTATAAATTACATATAGCTATATATAAATATCTAAACTATAGATAAATACATCATATCAGCAGTCTAATCATAGCTGTTTTATTTTGCGAAGAGCATGAGGGCAGACATGAGCATATTTCCAGCTGAATAATATACTTGCTTTATCTTGTTAACACTTTTGCTTGTGGAATAAATAAATAAAACTAGAATAAAACTATACTAGAAATCAAGTATTTAACAACCTGTGCTGGTGCTCAAACAAGGTCATCAGGTGCTATTCATTGTAGCCCTTTAGCCATAAAAATGGATATTAACAATTTAATTTTTTCTTCTTTTACGTTGATGCACATTTGCACCACATAGCTTGCAGAAACACCTCTAGCCCAGAGGTGCAGCATACCTCTGTGACCTTAGTGACATGCAGTGGCAGAAAAGCGTGTTTTCCTATCCTCTGGCGCGGTCGCAGGAAAACACTTCCGCTCCTAAACAGGCTGGGCATAGCAGTCATGGCAGAGCACACATCCAGCAGGGAGCACACTGCAGCTGACACGCTGTAGGAGGGCATTAACCTGGAGACAGGATGAGCGAGAGAACAGTGACGGTGAATGCATTCAGATTAACAAAAGGAGGACGCCATTGTCACTGTGTGTTTGTGACTGCAGCGGGCAGAGAAATCACATGACCTTGCTGGCATAGAAAGGTTTAGGCAACAGAGCCACAAAGTAAACGAGAGCGATGCTATGAGTAAATCTTTCTACAGTAAAACCTAAGACAAGTTCAATTAAAGGGATAGTTCACCCCAAAATTCAATTTCTGTTACCATTTTCTTACCCTAATGTAATATATCTCATTATTTACAAAAACAAATTACATGTGTCCTAGATCTCTTTGGCACATGTGTGAGAGTTTATGAGACAAGTATTAATGTCTGATTCATGAATGAATCATTATTTTGTGTTGAATCTTTATGAAGAATCAGTTGATCCAGGTCACAAAACTGGTCTAAATGATTTGTTCTATTCATGTTCTACTCACTGATTCAGTTAACAGCTTATTGAATACAGTGTATAAATCACATGGGCTGCTTTTATGATAGCTTTTTAATGGTGTTTTTGAATCCTTTTGATTTCACATCCCTTCACATTTATTGCCATTATTTTGAGCATCTGAATATTCTTCAAAAATTCACCTTCAATAGAAAGAAAGTCACATAGGATTAGAACAGGTGAGTAAATGATGATAGATTGTTATTTTTATTGAAATAAACATGCAGACACAGTTGTGGCTCAATCAGACCTTTATCCAGACATTTCTGGATACTAGTATTGTGCAAAATATTATTAAAAACAAACCCAGTAGTTTTGAATATTTGAATTCTGAATTTAATTTGATCTAAAAGGATCTGTGTATTCATGTTTGTGCACACTGTTTTACATAAATGTGTTCATAAATATGGCATGTCCTACTGAACGTTTCCTGGGGATCAATAAAGTAGCCTACAGTGTGTGTTTCTTAAACTGTACACCACAACGCAGGAATAAAACCTTATGTTTCCCCAGTTTAGAAACACATCTGAAAAGCTCCACTGGAGTGATTAGATCTTGTTCATCTTGCGGCCTGTGTAATGACAGGCCCCATGAGTATCTGAATAACGGTCGGATTGCACTTATTCTAATGCTCATTCCACCCCAGACATGCCATTGCTTTCCATTACAGCTGTGCGTGGCCAGGGGCATCTCTTTACAACACATGGCGAAATATGGATCGCTTATTACCCCCAAGTATAGAACAAAGCACGAATGTGGGCTCTGTCACATTCAGGAGAAGAAAAACAGTTATGTGTTTTTCACACGGGAACAATGTGAGTGTTCCTCTAAGAAGAGCCTCATAATGTGATAGGAAATAACAGTATCGGCTAGAGGAATATAGAAGAATGGGGGATAGAGGATGAAAGAGTGGAAGAAATGACCTCAGGATAATCTGGATAAAGAAGGAAATGCACATTCCTAACTGACCACTCATTCTCCATCAGAGTCATATTTTTTCCACTTCATGCTTGGATTCACCATGAAGCACTCTCTCTCTCTGCAAACAAAACACACATTTGCACAGAAAATTACAAATGCAACGAGAAGGCGGCTTTACACTTAATGCTTCGGACACTGGAGCTCCTCCAAATTGTAGAAAAGCAATCTCCCTTATACAGTGCGTGCTTACAAAAAGAATGAACTTCAGCATGGGTACGCGTTTTCATTTGAGGGGAAGGCAGAGTCCAGATCGGTCTTGACATTTTCAGCATCGTACGTTTGTAGGACAGCAATACTGCAGACAGATGTGGATGCGCTCAGAGACAAGCACTAAAGAGCATTAAACTAATCCAGTTTGGGACTCTTCCCAGGGGTGTCACAAGCGCCGTTCTGGAATCAAACGTTTACAGCTTCTTCGAATTTGGAAGTTTATAGGGTTTAATGTAACGTCCTTACGGAGGAGAAAGAAACTCGTCTGGAACACATGGAGCTACAATAGCAGCCAATCGCATCTGACACGTATCTCTTGTATCCTTTTATAAAAGGCTTAATAAGTGCTTTTCACCCTCCTGCTTAAACATACATAAGAATGAGAGAATGCATTCTCCATTTGGGCACCATAAAAATGGCTGTAAAACACTGATAAACTTTCAATTAAATCAGCAAAGATGCATATGTATCTCATGCATTTTTGAAATAGTCTTTACAGTTTACATGTGTTCAATGTTTAGATCTAAAGTTTGCACACCAATGTTAAAACTCTTCAAGGAGATCCAAGTGTATTAGAGATGCTCAGACCTTCGTGAAGTTCCTGGACTGGTCAGCAGGGTGAATGAAGAAAAGGTCACTTATCTTATTAATGTTACTTCAGTAAAAGGTAATTGCACCTAAAACAATCCCTCCGTTTCTTCTCAATAAAGATACTTGCAGTGAAAGTTCACTCTCGTTATCTTACACAGGAAAGCAAACTGTGTGACAGGACTGGGCATAATTATTACATACTGACAGATGCTAATAAGATGCTGAAACCAAAGTAACACTTCATCTGGAATGGTTAAATTATATCATCTCAGCGCAAACTCCATCACAGCAAGTACACGGGAGGACAACTGAACACCGTAAAAACACACCTCAAATTATTAATAAGGTCACCTCATCATCTACTGTATGATAGGAAGAACCTGATGGTATGAAATATAAAAGTAGTCTTCCGAACATCATACCATTTAAAACAACTTTCGACTGCTGCAGTGCCATGGCTGGTGGATAATATTTGCAGGTGTCACATGACAAAAAAAAAAAAAAAAACCTTAAAAAAAAACCTTTACCCAATACACCACATGCATTTAGATCTGGCCCATCATCAACTCATTACAGTAATGCTCGTCATATGAAACTGTTAAGCTGAAGCATATTTCCATATAGACGCTCATTCAAATGGATGAACCTCCCAGCGCTTTGCGTTCCTCGCAATCCTGGCCTGGCCTGGTCATCTCCGCACGCCATCCATGCTCATAACTCATTTGCGAACGCTAATATCAGCCAGGGGACAAAGGGGGGGGTGCATGTGTGCGAGTTGTTAGTGAAAGCAGCAGATCTGTCCACATCGTTAATGATCAGGCTAATTGAATCCCTCTAATTAGCCGTGCGCACGCCTGGTGGATCAGCTCGTTGCTTTTACATACATGACAAGGGAGGAGAAAGAACTGAGCTGGTGCTTTCAAACCACGAGACGTCTTGAAGTGCAAAAACATCACTTCCCACCCCGCAACCCCCACTCCCCTTCTTCGGCCCCCACGGGCTCCTCCACCGCTGTTTGCGGTGGCCAATATAGGTTAAAGCAAGCTCTCATGCTCCATGAGAGGGAGCAGGCCGTGTAATTTAAATTCTGATGACATTTACTGTCAGGCAGTATTAGTGCACTGGCATCCTCCTCTGCCTGGGCATGAATCTTACTCAGCACCAGCAAGCCACAGGGGCCGAAGAAAGACTCTCTCTCTCCTTTTCTCTTTCTCTCTCTCTTTCTCTACTGTAATTGTCCCAAGGACCCCCGTCAGTCTCTGGCAAAGAATCCTAGCTTTTTGCCCTCCCCCTTCCACATCTAATAGGCCCCGAATTGGAGAGCTGTGCTGTTTATTGCCTGGTGGAATGTCACATATACGGGTCGTGCTCTGTGATTGGGCAGACACCTTCAAACTGCATTCTGGAAGATGTTGTTTACACTTGTTTACTCTCCGCCAATGTAACATCGTTCCACGAACACTTTTTGAACGATTTGGAAACACATTTGAAATTAGTCTCATAGCAGACGTCACCTCTGCATGACTGAAACATTTGGCAAACTAAATTTAGAGGCTAAACAATATGCTCTGTATGCGTGCATCTCTAATTGTGTGAGTGCCTCTGCTGTGTGTGTGAGGATGTTTGCAGTTTTATCTCTTGAGATAAATACGTTAGACAAGGTCTGAGCTTCCAGCAATGACGCGACCTTGAGTGAGTAATGCAAAAGCAATAATCAGACAAGGCCACAGGCCTATGACCTCAGGATTAATGGGGACCCTTTTCAAATGTAAAAGAGAGAAATTACTTCACTGCATATGCTAGAGATTGGCAAATTAGAGGGCTGTAGTGGAATGTATGATTGTGTTTACAATCTTAGCATAACTGAATCATTTAAAATGTACTATAATTCATGTACAGTGTGTAATCACAGATTATACCACCAAACCCTCATTCATTGTTCATATTAGTAACATTTTATCTGTTATACATATGTAATAAACATGTAATAACATATGTAATTGTCACATTTCAAACTGGGCAGGTTAAAACACACTCAGATGAAAAGTGTGCTCTATAAAATTAATGTGTGAGATGAGGAAGTCAAGAGTCTTTCATTTGTCTCATCTCTCATGTTTGTCAGCAGAATCGGGCAGTAAACGGGGATTTAAGCGGCATATAACGGAACCTTTAACTGACAGCTCTGGAGCACTGACAGGTCCTTGGGAAATTAACAAAGACTGCATGGAGCACATGTCATATATCATAGACTCAACACATACCCTCAACACTACCTGCAAGCTATGATTCTGTACTTTTCTCTCCCTCCACACTCAATAAAAGCATGTGGGGGTGGAGGATGTGTTGTGAGCTGCAAGCCTAACAGCACAACATTTAGCCTGTTTTTCGCTGTCATGTTAAAATATACATGCAAATGCAATTTACATTAAGGAATTTAAGTCCTATTTCCATATTCCCAGACCAACTACCCAACAGCACTCTGTGTACACAGGGCAGAAGGAGCTGTGTGGTTCTGATGACACATCTACAAACTAAACCATCTGCTATACACACAGCTGCTGCCAATTTTAGGAATAGTGTCATAAATAAATATGCAAAGAGTAAAACAAAACAATAACAGACAAGCAGCTAAACACCAATTCAATTAACACATATCTATGACGTCTAATGGTGCATATTAAAACGGTTGTGCTGGACACTTTAGGACTGTAACATGCAGATCAGTTCAATATCAAGTCAAGTCAAGTCAAGTCTGCTTTATTGTCAATTCTTCCACATGTACAGCACATACACACAGAGAATTGAAATTGCGTTACTCTCAGACCCTTGGGAATGCTGAACTGAAGTCTATGAACAGCATTCTGACGTATGAGGACTACTACAATATGGACTTTCACTGGAGAGACACAGAGAGAGAATACAAAGCAGATATGAATCTTTACCAAAACAGACTCAGTGATCATAGCCTAGCAATAGAACGAGGCAGACACAGACAAACATGGAAAAAAATCTATTTATTTATTTATAATGTTTTATATTTTTTAATTAAAGTTAAAATTAAAATGATTTTTGTATATTTATATTTATTTGTACCCATTTATTATACCTATATATTTATGTATGTATTTATTTATTTATTTGCAGCTTACTTCACAATAAAACTGATTTTCCTTTTTTCTGCATCTCTAATGATAAGGATTTTTTTTTAAATATGTTTTTCATAAATTCACAACCTTACATTTTTTTTCTTTCCTCATTTTATCCATTCCAATCACAAATGCTTTCTCATTTACACCTACTAACTGATCCAGATTGCTCTTAGATTAGTTTCGTTTTGGTTTGTAAGGAGCACAAACAGATTAGAGCAAACTAAGCTTGTGATCTGTTTTTAAAAGGTGGCCAGTGCTCAAAAGATCTGAGGCTTTTACGGAGAACCCTGAGAAAGATATCCCCAAACAATGAAATTCAATTGGAGGCTAAATCAAGCTGCATTCCATAGTTTAAACAGAATTTATAGGCATAATGTTTAGCATTTGGGTTAAATATATATTTACAACACTTATATTATTGTAAATTATATAAAAAAATAAAATAAAAAAACAACGGTCAAATGAATTACAAGGAACACTGAAAAAAAAAATGGATTGCAGAAATGTAGCATTTCTAAAACTGTCATGTACAGAACAAACTGTTACATTTATCAAGGCTCAAAAGAGAAGCAGAACTCTGATTATTGCTCCCTCTCCCCTTTTTCCTTTACTTATTCACACTGCTCACACTGAACGGAAGGAGAAACTATTTTTTCTCTTAATTAAAAGTTGGTGAGGACATCACGATGAGCACATGACAGAAAGCCATTATTTCCTGAATTTTAATCTGGTCCTGGACATTCAGGGAAAGTAGACCCATGCTGACTTCCTCTTTAAGTGTCGCCGCTCCTGACCAGTATGATGATTTCTCCTCTCCTAGGGTGGTTCTCAAGTAGAAGTGGAGAAAATTGGCAGAACTTAAATTGGTGGCATTTTGTGGTCTTTAAAAGAAGGGGGTCTAATTAAAACTAGCCAAGAAAGGCCTTCAAGTTTTTGCTGTCATTAGTTGGCGTAACTGTGGATAAGAGGAACTACAATTATGGATGCGGGTAAATCTTGTTGTCAATTTGTGGCTGATGAGATAACACCTCTGGCTCTGTCCCCTGAGCTAAATCTGCCCTTACCGGGCCTTCCACACTCTAATGACTGGCATCTCACATATGTATAACGCATCCTTTAGAGGCTACACATCAGAATTTTGTATAATTACAGAAATGCTTTAAATAATTTGTCATTTTGTATATTTCAGTAGCTTCAAATAACAATGTGGGTTAAGTTGTTTGATTGGATCTACAAACAATATAATGAAATCCATTTGATTTTCTATCATATTATGCTACAAATACGAAAACACCTGTTCATTTTCATGACCATAAATTATCATGAAAAAGATGGATGGATAGTTCACTTAAAAATAAAAAAATTCATCATTTACTCACAGAATTGTTGTTTTTGAGTGAACTTTTGAGTGAATAAAAGCACGTTGCCCTGACCTTAATTTCACATGATTTCTAAACTAAACATTTGCATACGTTTATTGGCAATTAAATGACTTAACATACACTCTGTAGTTACTGAAAATCTATATCAATTAAATTTAGTTTAGTTGTTGCATTTATCCATTTCGATGTTCAATTACGAATTGAAACCTAAGATCATTTTGGGATTTATTGTCACCATTGTACCATAGTTTGGTGATTGTCTTCTGATTTAATTGGGCTGTATTATGTGCTTTGTGGCTGGTGTGAGAAGTAATTTTCACACATCAAAAGGTCAACCAGCACGGTTTGAAAAACAGTCTGTCTAACTTAGACTATTAATATATATCGGACACCCAGCTTACCTTCGGCAGACACATACTCACATTAACATACCTCACATATAGAAGTAATATAATGAACCACTTATAAAACTATAACTCCTCCTATAAAAGTTGATAGATCTAGAGATAGACTTAGGTCTATAAGTCTTAGGTCGAATAAGGTCTATTGTCTGGATTCCTTTTGGTCCCCCAAGTGACCGGGTGATTAGTGTGAGTCACTTTTATCCTGGTAGGTCTGTCCACAGCTTTCTGAGTCAATAGAGAGATATCAATGGCTCTGGAGGGAGGAGGCCACACTTCAAGGGGACGTAATACCCATACAAACAGTCGCTGGAGAGAATGCTGTGGGCCGCTCCACAAACACATTCAAGAGGACGAGCTGCTTTCAATGAAGAGACTATTGACTTAGTTAACACTGCCCAAGAACTGTGCTCTGACTGATATACTTCCTCTAATCAGCAGAGCTGTTGCTCGCCTTCCTCCCACTTTTGCAAAGTCTGAAAAAAATATTTTTCTGTTGAATTAATTTGGAGATATGGCACTACACTTACAATTGAAATTTAATAGCAAAAATGTGATAATTTTTTAAAGACATAACATGTACACGCATATTTCCTCTAAGGATGTGATTTTGTGTGTGTGTGTGTTTCCATCTGAAGAAACAAAGTATTTGATTTATTTTATCCATTTTCAAAGAGGTATTAAACACAAGCACTCGTAGCCAATCAGAATTTCATTTCACAGTGTGTGTGCACTAAGAAGGATTAAACATTTGGGGAAATGACTAAAGTACTGTAGCTGATTCACCATTCAATTTGGACTTTAGAAAATAAAGAAGAAAAAAATGAAAGAAAACTAGAAAGCGGGTAGGTGGGTAAAAACAGGTCCAAGCGTAGCAAAAGCCATGGTCAGGGGTTTAAGAAATTAGCAATGCTCAACTGGAACTGAAGTACCGCAACAGGACCTCCACACCAAAGGTCCTCTAATCATATGTAACATCTACCATTGGAACGTAGTGGTAGGAGTTTACAATAAGCTTAACCCCAACTTTTATTTTGCGCCCAGCAGGCTCTTCCCTCCATGTTGTGCACTTTGAACACTATTTTGTTATTCTGATTTCACTCAGGCTCCTAATCCACATCTCACTGTTTCCCAATAAAACGCTGCCAGTCTCAAAGCTTTCAAATTTCACTCTCAACCTTTCATTCTGCCTTAAATAACTCTCCCGTCCTTCAAACAAATGAGCTCATAGAGGAATGAAAGTTAGCGTTTCATTATTTTACCAGCAGGTCTTGGCCTAATTCTCTTTCTCTCTTTATCTCTAATTCTCTTTAATTCACTTTCATTTTGTGGCAAGATGTAAATAAACTCCATTTAATTCCCCATCTGCAATTACACATCATATAGTTGTGGACAGACTGGTTTAATTTGGTAGACACCATACTTACCATATAGCAAACCATTTTGGGGCCTAGTGGGGTGGCTGGTGCAGACGTGGGAAGGGACTGGGGGGGCCTGGCCTTGAATTAGTTTGGCTCTGTACATAATTCTCCCTCAATGGGCTCCTCCATTCCACAGAAAGGGCTTGAAAGGGAGACACAGAGTTCGATTGCTCAATATTCATCTACATTTTTCCCCTGGATGGGCACAATATGGCGGGCTTAATTAACTTTTCTCAAAGGTGAAGCAGTGCGCACCATCTGCTGTGAGACAATCACATTTCTATGCCTCTGCCAATAATCCCGTTACCCCTTTTAAGGACAGGGGAGCGGGGAAAAGTGAAAGAGAGTGCGAAAGAGAGATAAACTCAGAAAACAAAACAGAGGGATCCCGAAAATCATGGAGTCTTGTGAGACATTTAGCATCCGCTCTGCACGAGGAACACCACTTTCTCCTGAACTCTCTTTTTTTTTTCTTTTTTAACCAAAATCCTGCCTTGGGTCCTCGAGCACTGAAACTGCTGAGTAGTAATTACTGTAAGATGCTCTTTTGCCTGCAAAACTTACTTAATTCAGTGTAAGCCCTTTGTAAGCCCTGCTCGAGAGTTCAGTTGCATGTGTAGGACTTTCAGAGATGTGGTTGCAGCCTTATTTTAAGATACTTGATACCTAATATTATCTTCAAGAAAGCTAAAATAATTTGAAAAGCATCAACTACACATAATTCCTTAATAAATCTCAAGGACCACACAACGCAATGAAGGGCCAAGTGAACTTGCCCCAAAGCGGGGTCATTATTTGATCTTTGTGGATCTTAATCTGATTAAGTCATTGTGGAGGTAAACTTCAGACCCAATCTTGTTAGCAGCTGGCCCAGATGGATTACGAAGGCCAGTGAGCTGGAAAATGAACTGAGCAGTTCAGCTTTGGACTTGCTCTCTTTCAACATCTTCTTGGCCTCTTCTCCTGCGCCTTCTGCTCTCCTTTCTGCTGGCCCTTCAAACGAGATATTATCCCCAGATTCTGCACTTGCATGAGCCCATGACGCTTTTCTTCTCTTCCATCTATGATGTCTTAGTTAAGCGCAGACAATGACAAAAGAGCCCAGCCCTTTCTCAAAGGTCTGGATTCCAAGACGTTGTTGGCACAATTTGACCGAAACTTGCACCAGTTAACCCTTTATGCTGGTGGAAGTATGCGGCGAGGATTCGCCCACTCATTTGTAAATGGATGGAGTTTTCTGTCTTTCTCTCTTTCTTTTTATTCCTTAAATTATGCAAATGCTTAAGATGTGTGTTCTGGCCGAAGACACTCGCAGTTTTGCTTGTGGTCTTCTTGTGGCATTGAGTGCTTTTACAGTGAATGCACACCACAGACTAAAGCACAAAAAGTGCCCTTTAAGGCTGAAAAGAGTTCAAAGCATTCAAAAGACAAAGAGGACTAAGCTGGGATTTTTTATGTACACTGAAAAGAAGAATAAGATATAAGTTATTTATTGCTGCCTGTTATGACACTGGCTCCCAAATCAAAGTATTATGCTCAAATATAAAGGCTCCTGAGATTTTCTCTTGCGCACCATATGCAAAGAAGAACCAGCGAACGATTTAAACAGGCTGCCATTTTGTTAAACGAACTTCTGAATGCTCTTTTTGACACTCCATTGAGGGAACAAGGAATTCAAAAGAGGTTATATTCGATCAGGTTTTCTGCCTCAATAGGTTATAATCAGTGCTAAAGTATTGAGCACAACACAGTGTGGAGAGCCTCTAAGAGCCTTAATCGGGAGCTCTTATCGCCTCACATACGGGGCTTACCATGCACTGAAGTGCTCCCTTCTATTGATTATCTGGATGGGAATTTAAATATTAATACTCTGGCCAGGCCTGGTAGGCACTCGCTCATCGGTTGTGTTTCATGGCAGAGCACTCATTCCCCAGATTAAAAGCAGTCCTAGGTTTTGCTTTCTTTCGGCCTTTTTTTAAAGAGCAATCCTGATCTCTTTTGAGAGCAGGAGGGAAAAAACTTCAAGGGTGAGCCATGTGGAGAAATGGGACTCTACAGCAATTTCAAAGGAGAGGACTCTCCTCCAGGCTTGATCTACTAACGATGCAAGAATCCCACACTGGTCATTTAGCCACTGCAGAGAAAAAGAGAGAGGGAACACTTGGATTTACCAATCACACCTCCTAAAAGGGGGGAAAGTACTTTCGAATCTTCATTTTGGAATCATTGCATATCTCTTCAGTTGAGTGTGCAACAAAATTAAAAAATACCCTCCATGTTTTGAAATCATCCAATGAACTATAAATCAATGTATTTGGTTTCTTTTTTCTTTTGCCAGGGAGGGCAGCATTACATGAGCAGTTTGGGTAGGTCTGTGCAATAGGAGCCTGCCCCCGTGCAATGCTCTTTTGATTTGTGTGCTTCAGAGACATTAACCCATGGAGCTTTAGCCAACCAACCCATTGGATTTAAGGGCAGTCTTGCCCCCAGGGTTTGCTTACACACAACGGGGACAGAAACATGTTTACATTAACCTTGGTGTGGGACTGCCACTTGGTCATCCCCAGCTCACATACACAAATGCACAAACAGAGAAATGTCCTGGCCCCACTTGACATAAAACAAGCAAGATGCCACAGAGAATTTTGCTTCTGTACCAAACCGACTTACAAGAAATTCAAGGATAGATTTGATCTAGTGAAAATAATTGAGAGCACATATTAGTTAATGTGCCTAAGTAATGACTGTTTTTTTTTTATTATTATTATATGTTAAACTACTATTTCATATTTCAGTAGCATGTCCTCACTTCACTGTGAAATATGTTTAACCAGGAAAAATTGTACATTTTTGAAATAATATCAACAATTATTTTTCATGCATATCTGTAAATTACATTTTTGGGACACAATTTTCCCAAAGTTTCAATTCTCACTATTTACTAACTTGACTAAGACTTTTGCCTCAGTAAACTGCCAATTTCCTGTTGTATTTGTTGTAGTTGTTAAGTTTGTAGTAGTAGTTGTTAGGGATCTAAATAAGCAGAATAAAGCATTTAAGTATAATTGCTAGAAATATGCATGCTAATAGGCAACCTGTTAATAGTGAGAAATGGTCTCTAAACTAAAGTGACCCCCCCCCTAATAATATTTATTATAAACTAAACTAAAATGCCCCCCGCCCCCCCTTAATAATCTGTATTAAGAAGTCAAACTCACTGTAAAGTTATCAAATTATGAGAAAACGAAATATTCCTTATCTTGTTGAGGAGATATCGTATGGGCTGAAGTTAGTTTCTGTTTCATCGTTTTCCACAAACATGCACTCTGTGGGTGGAAATAATTAAATAAATAAATTATATATTTATATATATATATATA
>NW_015557171.1:181998-184647 GCF_001515605.1 Sinocyclocheilus anshuiensis
TATATAAAATCAGTCTATTTTATCCACAGGAAATGGGAACCATGCAGGTAAAATGTTACAACAACATAAAGAATTTAAAATGAAGTAATATAGTTAATATTTTAAGAAAAGTTCATTTTCACACTGTTTCACTAGTGATTGCAAAGTGCTTATTATTATTAAGAGATGATGTTGTATTTCAGAAGCTCCTCAGTCCTAAAATCAACAAGTGCAAATTCCGTGTTACATGAGAACCCACCAAAATCCATCGGAAATTCCAAAATCTGCTCAGCCAAATGTCCGGCATGAGAGAGAGTGATGGCAGAGAGCATTAATGCAGGAACACAGAGGTTATTAGTATCACCGCATGGTGTACCATAAAGCAATCAGCCTCAGAGTGTGTCTCCCTCATCTTACACCCTGCCTGTTCTCCTCCTGCAGAGCCGCTCAACACACAGACCAGCAGCTAATGATGGGACAGAGACGTCAGACTGCAGCAGTCACAGCCTGGCTTGATAATGCTTCTCTCCCTACACCTCCTCATCAGTGACAAGACACAAGATACCACGGATTTTCAGCTGAGGTGCTTTCTGATGTTTGTTTGTGGTATGATTGCAGGGGGGCAAATAAGGTGTCAAGTATGATTGAAATGGAAGCCAGTTGCTTCTATTGGTTCTGACAATAGCACTAAAGTGTTGTGCCGGAAGTAATGCTCTGGTGAGGTACAGCCTTATCTAAACATCCTTTACATTAGTGAAGGAGGTGCAAGTCTTGCACAAAGTTCAAATGGTCCATTTGTATTTGGGTTCGGGTCTACAGCATTCTGACTGTTTCATGTTCTCATATTACAGAATCATTTTCCCTCATTAGTATAAAATTGCATAAGGATCACCCAAAGATATATATATTTTTGAATCTGTTGTTATTTACTCAACCATATGTTGTTCCAAACCTGAAAAAGTTTCGGTAACGCTTTAGAATAGAGAACATATATTGACTACTAATTCAGAATCAGAATCAGAAGAGCTTTATTACCAAGTATGTTTACACACACAAGGAATTTGACTTGACGACAGGAGCTTCCAGTGTAGAAGAAAGTACAAACATAGTGCAGACATACATGATAGTGCAGACATACATAGGAATAACACAGTAGGGATGTAATATAACACTAATATAATAAAAAAGAAAAATTGAATAATGTACTGCTTCATTAGTCCATCTTTTAACAGTCCTTAAAACAGGTTTTTTAACAGGTAATTAAGAGTATTCCCTCAATAAACATCTAATTCGGTGCTTATTAATAGTTAGTAAGGTATTAAGTTTAGGTGTGGGGTAAGATTAAGGGATATAAAATATGGTCTTGCAGAATAAGGCATTAATATGTGCTTTATAAGAACTAGTAAATGGACAGTATGCTAGTAATATGCATGCTAATAAGTAACTAGTTGATACTGAGAATTGGTCCTTAAAATAAAGTGTTACCAAAGTTTCTTTCTTGCATGAAAAACAAAATGTGAATTTTTAAATAATGTCCTTTTAAAAGAATAAGTAAATGAGGACCAGCACTCTCAGGCTTCAAAAATCATGCAAAGACATCATTAAAGTATCATAGAAATTGGTCATATGACGTGTGGACGTTGTGCATCTATAAGGCATATGGTCCATACCACTTGTGTATGTGATATTGGGACAGATTAGTGTTTAATAATTTAGATTTCTGCCATTCTAACAAATTTTTCATATGACTTTATATGTAATTCAAATCATAGATTTGTTAGAATACAAGTCAGTGATATAGTGCACAAGACATTTAAACAACTTTTATTCATTCATCCATTGATTCATTCATTCATTCGTTTATTTATGTATTTACATATTTATAATTTTAGACACATGTGACACATGTTTGGGATGACGTAAGGGGGAGTAAATGATTACGAAATTTTCATTTTGAAGTTAACTATCCTTCTAAAGGTGTTGTAATAAAGCTGAGATGTCCAGGAAAAACAGATCTATAGATAACTGATACAAAATATTTTGTAGATTGCATTTAGAAAAAGATGAAAAGAGGAATGTATAAATTCTGTTTTCAGTATTATTACTATATTCAGTTTTTGAAGTCCCAACAGCATTTGACATTAGATATCTCTATTGTAATACATACACAGAAAACTCTGAACAACATTTAAACCGTTCTGTCGCTCCGCCCTCGAGACATAGCAATGCACTGACAATGAGACTTCACAAGACAAAAACAGACACAAAGAACAACAACATGTCACTGAAACAGAGAATGTTTTTCCCTCAAATAAATGGCATACAAGTCATTTTCCTCTGTGATGTGTGAATGATACTTGCCACCATCCATCAGGAGAAGGACTAAAGGAGGCCAGGGAGACGTGCCTCATACAGTGGACACTCCAGGGAGCTCATGATTTAACCTATTAATCTGTTATTTGACCCTGGTGAGAGCACTGGCCAATTTAAGAGGCACCTAAGCTTGCTTTCACAAAGGATCAAGAACAAAAACACCCTGTAACTCTCTAATTCAGCAGAGCTGCTTAAAAATGTATTGATAGCATAATCTAATGAAATAGCAAGCGTCCAAATAATTGATTGAAAAAATGTAAACTACAAAGACTCACAAATGCAAGTGACAGGGGTCGG
>NW_015557171.1:184861-249228 GCF_001515605.1 Sinocyclocheilus anshuiensis
TTACAATGTAGTTACAATGTAATTACAGTGGAACTGAATATTTAAAATCAATGTACTTAATATTTAATTATGTTGTAGTACTATATTAATTATCACATTAAAATGAAATGTGCATAACACAGACACTAAAATGAAACATGTTATTTAATACAAAATAGCAAGATAATTTTGTGAAAACCTAATCAGGACCACCAATCTAACACTGACAGACAAGGCTGTGTTGAGAATGTGTCGCGACTGAAGCAGTTTCAGCAACCACTGCATAAGAGAGCAAGTGAGTACTAGAGGACTGTCAATTTTTCCTTTCAGCAGGTGTCTGACTGCTAATCTTCAGCCAGGTGCACAACTCAACACTTTATTAAGTTAAAAACAATGTCATGCCTGCAAGCGCTCCAATTCACAGTGGCACCTACACCACACATTTAAAGTGGCTCTCTAATATCTAAGAGACATGGAGACATCATCCTCAGAGTCACTATCTCTGTGCCCAGTTCAGCTGGTGTTTTAAGTCATAAACTTTAAACTTTAAATTTGAAACAACCGTTAAAAAAAACTGTACTTTGTTTGTAAAGTTGTTTTCAATCTATTTCTATCCACTAAAGGATAATATATGTTCCAAAAACTAATTAGAGCTGAGGTTTCTTAAAAATCTTAAAAATCTATAGTTCTAACTGTTCAAAAAATAACAATAAAAATGGAAATAAAATAGATGTCTGCTCATAATATAACTTTATCGTAAAATATAGCATAGCTAGTCAGTTTTGTACATTGTTTAAGCCTAGATTGTTTTCCAAAGTTAGTTTATGATGCACTTCAACACATATTGAATGTTAGCCAGTACTGCTGTCTAAACTAACCGATCAAGCATTTCAGCGCAGGTGATTACTGCCACAGCAATGGGAATGGGACTTAAAGCATATAATTTGTTATTCCAGAAACCATTGAAAGCTCTGTCATGATTAGAGAGCTTGCATCCGTCATGAGAAAAGGCTTAGTGACTTCTCTGTTTTTGAAAAGAGTTTTATTAATTACTTTAGAACTACAGTGTACTGATCTTTTGTGATTTTAATCTGTGGCAGGAGTTAAGTTCATGTAATATTACTCTCCCTTGATCCTGCTGATTTGTTCCTTAAAGCATCTAGAATAAGCCTGGTTTTAATCTTTGATTACACTGCTCTCCTCAAAACACAACGCAACTTAAATGATGTTCTGATGTACACAATTGAATTAATTGACTAACAGCAGGTGTCGTATCTAATGCTATACATCAATACAGGGGGGATCACTGGATGACCAGGGAATCAGATAGCTGTGTCTAAGGGATGCATTGGAAAGCTAATCAGCCTCTCAGTGGACTGACTGCAGCTGCTGTTGGTGATGCCCCCAGTATTTACACCGGGTGTCTTTTCAACTCTGAGTGTAGCTTTAGAGAGCTTACTGTAAGATCAGTGTTGGGCGCATTTCGTAGGACGCATGGTAGGTGGGGAGATGCTTGCAAGGTCTACAAGAGATGTCACGACTGAGGAACATCATTAGTTGTCTCACTGGGGAGACAATGGAGCCTCCGTAATCCCATCTATCCCTCCCCTGAGTTTATAAGATCACACATGCGTGGAGTAGAGAGTCTGGCCCCATGGTGGTTTCTCTGCTTCCAAGCCATAAATCGCTCAGCTGCATCTGTATATGATGATGATTCAACAAGCTGCCAAGTTAGACGGTTGTATTCCTAAAATTGATAAGACACTGAAGTGACCACAACAACTTTAGAGAGAGTTATGCCTGTAACATAACAAACCGACAAGTTACGAGAAAAGTCACCTGCGTTGTGCCTAAAAAGTTGTGCTTCAACACACTGCAAAGACTACAGCCAAAGTCTATGATTATAAGCAGGCTATTTTTGGGATGAAGTAACTGTCTATAACAGCAGTGTTCTAAATTCTATCAAAAAGGTCAACTGAAAGTAGGACTGCGAATATTCAGTCCAAAAAGGTAATTCTTACCATTTCAAATATGAATCATGTTGATCAGTTGGTCTTCACTTTCTTCATTCCAGACGACTTTGACGTTTTAAAATTATTCACGTATTGTAATGCTCTGGTAAGATGAAACTGTAAAATTAGAAGAGCATTCCATGGGGGCCATTTTGACCTTGTTGTTTGCTTGCTTTCATCTCTTCCATCTTTTCTTCTCATGCACTGGTTTCTATAAGATGAACAGCTAATCAGATCTCTCTCATCGACAGTCTGATGTCAATTTAACATGCTCAACTGGCCAAAAAGCCACAGATGGGTCCAACTAGTGCTGATGGAGTAGAACACAATGCAAAACCTGGGTTGACAGACACTCAACGGACACATTTGATCAATGGCTGACCGGCTTGCTGTGCTCTGGCCTTGAAAGTAACTACAATTCTGGTGCCTTTTGTGATGTTTAACAAAAACAATTACCCCCAAACCTGGTCCTAAGGATGAATCACCATCAGTCTTGATTGTTCCAGATATTTCGGTGCTCTCGGGAGGGTCTGCTGGCATCTCCAGTTCCAGGACAGATTTACAACCAGAAAAGATGCTCACATCCTGGTCTATCTTTTTGTTTCTTCAAGCTTGTATATACAGTATGTGAGCCATTACACTTTCTATAATAAATACGTATGTGGAATAAGAGTGAGAATGGGTGAAACCAGTTTCAATTTTGAGGGATATATTAAAACCAAAGACCCTTCAGATTCTGGCCTTTCCCATTTTGTTTACGCCGGATAGCAGGTTAGTGGATGATGACATTGGGTGGACTCTTGATTCCAAACTGACTTTCAGAGAAAGTTTGAGCTTTGATTTCCTTCCCCTTCTGATGGCAAGACTAAAAGGGGACAGTGATACATATTTCAGGGCTCTAGGATCCACAAAGGGACTGGAATAAAGAGGTATAAACCTTTGAACTAAACAAAGGTCCATCACCCGCACATCATATCAGAAGTGCTTGTAGCCCTTGTATAGACGAGACTGCAGAGAAAGAGGAAGACAGAAAGAGAAAGGGAGGGAGAAACTTAGAAAGAGAATAAAACCAACACGGACCAGTATGACTTTTCTGACAGGTTGTCTGAGTGTCACCCCTATGTCCTGTTGCCCTTGTCCTTTCCTAAACCCCGATGCCCTAGTCTATCCATCCTATGCTGGGCCACAGAGCTTCCTGAAAGCTCCATCTCAGGCCTCCATCTGTGGAGCTCTTTGTAAGTGACTGCTGGTTGCATTAAGTTGATTAAAGTGGTTGGCAGACAGTAGCATTTGTACTCTCTCCCTTGCACAAAGATGAAAGAGTCAGGTATGTTTCCAGTTCTGAGTCTAGGGGACCGCCCCCCTCCTTCTTCCACTCTGCTCTTAGAGGGGTCAACAAAAGACAAAGGCCTTTGAATTGAAAGCAATGGAAAGCCTCTTTCCCCAAATGATCTCTAATTGTTCCTTTCTTCCTCCTGTATCCCCTGTATGATATCTGTGGCGGTTGAATGACTTTGTCCGCAATTGTGTCTCTGAAAGCTTCTCTTGAAAGAAGACTCAGGTTGAGACGAAGGCTGTTACTTATATCATACTTCCATAAAAACAGACAACTGACAATTTTCCAGTATTGTATCTATCAAAGGAAAAGTGTAATTTATTTCTATTGCTTTCAGTCTGAAAATATCTAAGGGCATTTCAGTAAGCATTAAAAATAACTGATATTTACTGTTGGTTTTATGAAGAGATGTTTGTACCGAGAAAAACTGAGATGAGACTTTCAGTGTACTGTATTATTCCAGTCATCTCACATTACTGCAGTATGTTCAGTTTTCATTGCTTTGATGTTGATGTTTAATGTACAAGATCAGCGGTGCCTTGCAAAAGTATTCAGACCCAGTTTTGTACTCTGGAATAGTTTTATTTCAAAATATTACAACCACAACATGCTATACTATCATTATTATAATTATCAGAATTTGAAAGTTAAAGCATTGATTCTTCCTCCAAGGCCTTTTTAAAGACTGAGATAAATTGTCCAGCAATATTTTTCAGTACTTCCCACATCTCAGCAGTTGTTTGTTGTTCACTCAGGCCAGCCTTACAGAGAGCTCTTGATGAACAGTAGTTGACTGGTGCACTTTTACTCTCTTCTCAGCTACTGAACAAATCACTCAAAGTGATCATTGGCCTCTCCATGGCTTCTCTCTGTGACTCCTTTAGATGTTCGCGGAAGCTATACAGTCACACTAGAGCAAAATATGGTTGTCAGTCCTGTTTTAGACTGCTAAATATGGTTGGGTTCCAAACTCCCCCTTTTTTCCTTTTTTTAGACAAGGTTCCATAACTAACAGAGATATGAATGTGAGCTGAGATTTTAGATGCTGTTGTTGTCTTTCCATCTCAGCTGCTTATCATCATGCACTCTAAAAAGTCACTTCCTGTTTCTTGCTGCCGTGTGTTTTGAGTTTGAGCTCCGTCAAGTTAATTCTTTGTCGTCTAATTTTTTTATCTTAAAATCAATTTTATACACCATCATTTTCGTTTCTATAACGTGTGAATATATCCCCTATCGTATTCTACAACAAAAACAATCAGAGTGCCTTGTTATCACTAGTTCTATTTTTGACTTCCCGAGTCCGCTATTAGCATATAGCCCGCTAGCATCGCCAGCGTGGTTGCCGCTAATCTCGCTTACATTACTAATACACTATTCACTGTTACTTGCTTTAATGGCGGATGTGTGTCTACCTTTGAGTGCAGGTGAGGACACGTTCGAGCTGCATTCGGTGCTGGAGCTGGAGGCCGTGGAGAAGCAGATCCGTGACCTGGTGGAGAAGCAGACCCAGCTGAGAGAGCGGAGAGCCGCGCTGGAAACATCCCAGGCTGACGCTCACAAATCCGAGGTAAGGTATTGTTAAAAGCGCTATATAAATAAAGTGACTTGACTTGACTTGACTTAAAAAGGTGGGGTCAGTTAATTAGGATTTAATATGCACTTACCCACAGACCGGACTTGTTTATTAATATTGTTTATTGAACATTTTATCAATTCATATAATAATTTCTCACAGGGTTAACAGAAGTCAGCATCTTTGATATTTATTTTAGTCACTGTAACTATGGTTGCAGGCTTTGTTCATGGCTATCATAAGAGTAGAAGAAGGGCTTGACTTTAGTTACTCGTTGATATGGGCAGAATTGTGGCCACTTCTTCAAGGGATAGTTCACCCAAAAATGATATTCTGTCATTAAGTACTCACCCTCATGTTGTGCCAAACCTGTAAGACCTTCGTTCATCTTTGGAACACAAATTAAGATATTTTTAATGAAATCCGAGAGCTTTCTGACCCTCCATAGACAGCAGTGTCATTGAAATGTTCCCAGGCCCAGAAACGTAGTAAGAACATCATTAAAATTGTCCTGTGACATCAGTAGTTCAACCGTAATTTTACAAAGCTACGAGAATAATTTTTGTGCGCAAAGAAAACAAAAATAATTACTTTATTTAACAATTCTTCTCTTCCGTGCGTCAACGTCCTCTGCCATTAATCGAGAGTACCATGACACACGTGTGGTGCTGCTGACGTAGAACACGCATGCGCTGCTCCTTGTTTACAAGCAGATCGATTCACATGCATGCATCATGGTACTTTCATTATTTTTGTTTTCTTTGCGCACAAAAAGCATACTCGTAGCTTTGTAAAATTACGGTTGGACTATTTTAACAATGTCCTTACTACATTCTTGTGCCTGGGAACATTTCAGTTGCATTGCTGTCTATGCAGGGTCAAAAAGAAAATATTTTTAGAAAGAAAAAACAATATCTTAATTTGCGCTCCAAAGATGAACAAAGGTCTTATGGTTTGGAACGACATGAGGGTGAGTAATTCATAACAAAATTTTCATTTTTGGGTGAACAACCCTTTAAGTGGTTGTATAATCAGCACAATTTGTGAGTTATAATTAAATAACTTATGAAGAATATTCACATTAAAACGTCTCATTAAAATTGTATTATAGTTTCATTTAGATGTAAAATATCACATTGAACCACACTTCATTGTAGGATTAGTAATGTATAAAAAAATTGAGAATATGAAAATGTCTGTATAAACTTAAAAATGCTCATCTCTCAACGAAATGGCATGGTCATCTAACCATGATTCGTTAGTGGTCTATTATCAGTATTTAAGAATCAGTAAATGTCTATGTGCAAAGAGCATCAAGCCTGTAAGTTGTTTCTTTGACAAGTTGTCTCCAAAGACAGGTGAGTCTTTGATTAAAACTTTACAATGAGGACAGTATTCAAAGCCCACAATGTAGACAAAGTCACAAATATGACAGTTATTTTAACTCTGAAAAAGTACACAAAAAAGACAAAAATAAACAAATAAACTAGGACTTTGGCATTAGAGATCTGTTCCACACATGATTATGATATAAAGGATTTCATAGTGATCAATGAGACTATGAAATCTGATAACTCATTGTACACACCTGAGACAAATGATGGATGCTTTTGCAGCAAACAAGCTTGCGGTATACCAAATATGATCTAAATTACCCTTCAAGCAGGTCCTGAGGAATATATGGAATCAGTGCAGGCGTAAATAAAGGGGCAGCATAAATTACCACTGAATGTCAATCGTGATTGTGTGCCCTGTTTTACTTTGTGTTAGTGTGTCGCCTCTTCTTCTCACTGGCGGATGACATGAAATGAAAGTATTCTCTCTCCAGCACCGACAGCACCACTCTGAGCGCTTTCTGACACTTGAAAACGATCGGTATAGTGGTACCACAGCTGGGCTGGCGTTTATTGGCTGGCGTGTAGGCTGCCACTAAACTTTCGGTGCTTGAGGAGCTGTCTGTGCCGGGACAGGTGGTGTTTATGCAGATGAATTAACACATTACTGTGTGCTCTTCCTTTTGGTTTAAACATTAGCGTTTCAAATGTGACAAATCAGATGTTCGTCTCCTGCATCCTGCCTCCATTGTTGTTGCCAGAAGGATGTACATGTGGAGAGGTTTGCATGACTTTGTGTGTTTACAGTTTTGCCGTGTGTGTGTGTGTGTGTGTGTGTGTGCGCGTGGGCGGGTGAGTGTATGCATGAGTACGCATATGTATATTTAACATCTGATTGAGCATGCTAGTACTGGACAATGTATCATAGTTTATCATACCTGCATGAAATTATTTGCGCCATTATATTAACAGTAGGAGACCGTGTCTAACAAACAAGCATAATGTTTGGACATTTATAGACATTATGTTGATTACATGATTACATGTACACCATGCTATAAACTGCAATTTGTTTTCACATGAATACTCACACGCACACAGTGTGTCTGTGTTTCAGAGACCAGCAAAATTGAGGGGAAGCTCAGCTGTAGTCTTTGTTCACTGCATGAGTGAGAGCTGTTGTCTACTACCCGAGGACACGGGGTCTTAAGTGGGTATAACTGACAATAAGCAATTACCTCCTTATTATCACAGCACAGCGGCTGTAATTGGCCCTCCTTCACTAGCAATCAGCTCAGCAGACTCATTAATCCTGCCATTGGATAGGACTTGCTTCTTGTGTATTATTGACATCATGGAATTCTATGTATTTTCCATAATATATAAAGCCAGTGATATTATATGTATATGAGGGATTGTTCATATATCACAGTAAATATAGAATAAAGGTGTGCCTTTTCATTATTTATACATCATTGCATAAATAGTATGGAATTGCCTGGAAAGATTAAAAAGGAACTAATTCATATTTTTGTGAAATATATCACAAAATGGATGGGGTGAGGGATGAGGTCAACCAAACTTAAACCCTTCAAAAATATATTGAAATATCCTGAAATGCAAAATTCCAGAATGAAGAACTTGGCAGCAGTTCCCTCTAAGACTTTGAGAAAACACACCCCCAATAAAACCAGAGGTTTGTGTGTAGTCCCTGAGAACAGATCACACGGTTTCTGTCATCAAAACTTTAGATTGCATAACATGGTGTAAAGGACATAATTAAAGGATTATTATAAATAAACACCGTCTTCTTAATTACAATTCCTTGCTCATCAGCCCTTTATGTGTGCATCTTTAAAGTTAATCTAATAGGCAAATTGACTCAATTTGTTGTTTTTTTTTGCATATGTTATTTGATTAATTGCACAATTCTGAATTTAAAGTATTCATCTCAAATACAAAGCCCCTTTTTCCATCTTAGGAATGTGCACAATTCTGTATTCCTCAGTGTGTAGCTCTTTGTTTGTGTAATACTTTGTTTCGGCTTTGGTAGTTTGAGGGAATTGGTTCAGAGCAGTCTTGGGTGAGAGACTTTAGCCCATTGTCTGGCTCAACTTGACCCGACCTGGCTGGTTAAGCTGACGTATTGTGGACTGCAAATCGTTTCAGCTGAGGGGGCCAGTTTCTTTGTGAAGCATCGGAGAAAATAACTTGGCTAAAAAGAGCATCCCTGCAGTCTTGGGAGAGGCAGATCGGTTTTGTTTAGCTGCTCCAAACAACTCTAAATCTGATGTCTACTGGCTGGAGGCAGCGAGGAGAGGAAAGAGAAAAAAATACCTCCACCAATGGTGAGAGGTTTATTGTTGCCAACTCTGAAAACCCTGCACCAGATGAACACCAAGCTGAAATAACAAGAAGATCCACTGTCACCAACACATTTGAAGGGCTGCTTCTTAGCATTTCTTTCCATTTTCCAATTTCTCTCCATCTTGCCAGTTGTCCACACAGGTGCAAGAAGCGGATATTAATAGAATGGAGCTCCACTGCCAGTCCTCACAGGCCTAGGAAGTTACGTGACATAAAAAAAGCTGACAATTCAGCAGCAATCAACAACTTGTTTTCTAGCTGGATCCCCACAGCCGTCGAGAGGGGTAGAGGAAGACCTGCTGATGCTTAACGCTGGCTTCTAATCACATTTCTGCCATGCAGTACGGCAGGCCTGGGCTTGTACCTCACAGGTATCTGCTAACTCGTCTCAGCCCTATTTCCTCACACCCTCCGTGCTCTTAATAGCCTGGCTTTGTCACTCTTCCCCAGCAGCCGGCCGAAAGACAACCTCAATTTAAAAATGTAATTAACTCTGACATCGCATGAGCTCTCCTTGCTCTACATTCAGGGTCTTCAGAGGAAAAAACAGAAATAACAAACAAAACACACCCAACCTATCACCCCTCCAACGCAGTGAAAAGCAGGAGACAAACTATGCAGACACTATTGGACAGCATGTTTTAAAACACAACGGCCGCATGTGATGTGATGGTTTAGCTCTTGAGAGACACACTTGGGCATTGGACTAATGTTTATATTGGACTGGAGAGGTAAAATGGCTACGGCTACACGTAAACTCACAGTGATTCTATTTACGCAAGTCATTCGGTGTCAACAGGCCAGTCCCAGATGGATCAACCTAAGGAAACACTTATCAAAAAATTGCTTTCGCTCTATGGCAAGCCAGTCATGACTTGTATTATTATCGAAAATGGGCACAGCTCTTGTTTGTGGCCTCCCACAGCTCAAGGTTTGGGTACAGGGTGGGACATCAATCATTCCCTTATGGGCAAGGTGCCACCGCCTCATTTCCTGCCAGACCTCGCCGAGCGACACTTCCAAGTGTCTAATTACCACTACGGAGCTAAAGCCACACCAATAGCTCTCCAGTGTGGAGTCCTAGCCTCTCTATGAACTACACAGCTAATTGTTCCATTGCTCCCCTAATGACGCAGTCAAAACAGAACAAAGCATAACACCGAAAGGTAGAGACCAAGTTGATGTGATAATTTTCATTAACTCTGCACTCCGGGTTCTTTCATCTAGCCCCCCTCCCCCCTTCCCCTGAACTGCGTAGTGAGGTACTCAAATTATCCACAAGCATTTCAGCCTGTGCTAATTATCCAAAGAGTTCCTCATTAGACGATTTTAAATCCAATCTTAGATCAACACTTGCTCAGACCTCAGGGATTCTACGTTCCCAACAGCGGTTAAACAAACAATCAGTTCAAAGGATCAGGTATTCCACTTTAAGAAGAGGGGCAAAGAGAAGGGTAAACAACTGCTCACTTGAAAGAAATGACTCCAGCCGTTGCCCAGCATGAATGCAGCAATCTATAATTCATTTCACTCAAAAACGCTCAATTTTTCCCCATGCACCAGCTTTCTAATTTGAAGTGTAGTCCACACACTCACAAACCTACACCCACATGATGACTGCGGGCAAAAGCCAGACCAGTGCTCCAAAAAAGAGAAAAAACAAAGAAAAGAGAATTGCCAAAAGTAACAATGCGTTTCATGCAGCTTGCAGTAATGACGTGGTCAACAAATAAAGGCGACGACCATCTTAACCGTGCTGAGTCCTATGGGTGCAGAGTATTTTCCACAATTAGATCAGGCTTCAGTAATTAATTTACAATGCAGTCAGAACGCACTTAATAGCCACCAGGAGCCTAATGACAAAAAGTGCATAAATGAGCAACCCTGAACAAAACTGAGCATTTTATCCACATTTAATTTGAGTCTGATCTCATTTCTCATTAGTTGTGATTTATTTACCTGTACCTGTACTGTCATTGCTTTACCTTGCAGATGAGATTGGCTAAGAAAAAGACTCTTAAATATGTAGTGTTCATGTGAAGAATTGATCATATGGGCCTTTTAATAGGCAGCTTGAAATCTGGCCTTGAGTGGATTCCTACGAGAGCGTTAGTAGATGTACCAGATCGCACTATTAACATGCAGTAATTTCAACAGCACTTCTCCTCCCCTGCCTTTCTCTCTTCCTCACTCGTTTTATCTTTCCATCTCTCTCCCTATGACCGAGCTGCACTCTTTCTCTCTTTCGTCTCTCTTAATGTCAGTGTGTTGCCACTGTGAAGCATCACAGAGCTCGAGTCTGTCACTTAAAATAATGCTGTCAGATCTGTAATTTTAACCTTGAAGCAATTAGCTGTTGTTGAGCCGTAATGAATGCTGACACCTCTCGGAGATGATGAAACCCCTAATTGCTCTGTAAGAATTGAAGCTTTTGACATTGCTGCTGACAGAATTTTTCCCCTTCCTTTCTTGTGCTCCTTCATGTGGCCACACATACAATGACGGTGGCTGGTTTGAAACTTGAAAGCAAGCAGAACTTCGCCATGAGCTGTCCCGTCACTTGAGTGGAAAAAGGAGAGGGGAAAAGGCTGGTTTTGCTGAAATGATGAGAGCGTTTAAACTATGATAGCACTCAGCTAATGCATCATTCAGCAGAAGTGTCATGGATGAGCGTTAATGTCACGACAGGAGAAGGAAGATGACTGTTCCAGCTTAGACAGGAAAAGGTTGAAGAAATGATGGCTCAGGACACTTGTAATAAGTTTCCTCCTAAAATACCTGGCAGGACTGAGTGAAGTGAGGACTATGGAATTTATAGAAATAACAGTTCACTTATAACTTCACACACACACACACACACACACACACACACACAAAAGGGTGCACTTTTAAATATCCGGATAATGCACTTAATTAACTGGAAAACAAATGTTGGACACTTAACTTAATGCACTCAACTGTCCTTGCTTTAATTACTTAGTGGAGAGGGAGAGGTTCTCCAACCCGTTCTCATCAATCTGCGTGTAAATAACACGACTTTACACTTTCTAATTGCGTGTAATGCATACGCCAAATGCCCGTTTTGCGTGCATATGATACGCCAATCCTTCACATTAACTTCGGTGGAGAGCAGATGCGTACAAATACCACGCGTCATCGTCAGCGACAGTGACGTCACCAGCGAGGCGCAGTTCGTCCAGTTCACCTGATGCGTGTACACCTTCAAAAAGGTAAGGGCACAGTTATAACTAAATGTCTTCAACATTACCTGTGAAGGGTTGAACCTCTGAAGGACTTGTTCAGCCTCCTTGACAGCTTCTTCGAGATCAGCATTGGGAGCGTCGAATTGAAGTTCCCTGTTAATTCTAGCAGAGAGCGAGCGAGAGAGACTTTTACAAGAGATTTATAAAAAAAAAGTATTTATTTATTTAAAGAGCTGCTGGATTACAGGTTGTTGTGGACTATGTGATCTGACATAACTGCAAGACAGAAAAAAATACTGAATTGAATTAACTGTAAAAACACAGTTACTGTGGTAAAACCATGGTAAGTGTTGTGGTTATTGTGCGTTAGTAACTACACGCAAAACTGGCATTTGGCGTATGCATTACACGCAATTAGAAAGTGTAAAGTCGTGTTATTTATACGCAGATTGATGAGAACGGGTTGGGTTCTCAGACTGTAACTTTGGATGACAAAACAATCTTATAAAATTCATACACTACACAATTCATACACTAGTACATAGTGTATATGACATATTATACACTATGCACTGTGTAAGTTTAAGTAGGTTTTCTGGTAATGGATTTTGGTATATATTTTAATACCTTGTGTGTGCTCTGGGAATTAAACTCAACCAGGTGACCTGCAGTACAACATTCCTTCCGTGCGTATATACATGTGAAATTATTTTTCTTTTTCTTTCACTTTGAGTTCTTTCTCTGACAGTTGCATCCTTTTATGGCAGTTTTACACATGCATCATCTGTGAATAATACCCACATAGACATTTGCTCTAATGATTGAACTGATAACTGGTGAGAAAGATATTTGGTGCCAGAATTTTACACATTATTCCAGCCCTTCAGCGCTGAATAATAAGTATTATCAAGTCAACATTGAATATACAGTATATTAGATGAGGCATACATATCGAAATGTAGATATTTTTCTAACATCAAATTGAGTTGTCTTTTCATATTTTTAGACAATTTAATTAAAATTATTTGCACTTACGAAGAATATAAAAACAATCTGTGAACGTATGTGCATGAAAAGACTTTTAACAGTTTTGTCGCATAATCTAATGGAACTGCAGTTACTATTTTATTTAATAGCGCCAGATAACTGTCAGATTTTCTGCTTGTAAGTTTGTTGAAAGCAATGTGGCCATGGATATTAGCAGTGGCTCTAGATAAAAACGTGCGTGTTGAATTGAGTGCTGATGAATCATTTGAGTGTTAGGGACAGATAGTTCTTAAGCATGATAAGGCATCTGAAAAGCATCTTTAAATGTATTAGTCCATTTCACACCTTCACTAAAATTTCTAAAACTTGCTAATAACGCAGAGGTGCACCACGATGCCTGTCAACCACTCCTGCCTCCTGGCAGAAATCCCCTTTCACACTTTAAATGATTCTAACCTTGTTACAACCGTTCCTCCAATTCAGCCTGCGTTGAAAATGCACACGTTGACAACCTACCATCTTAAAATTCATTATCCTGACACCTCACCATCACCACAGGGCAAGATTAAGAATCCAACCCACGATAATTAAGGGACACCCAGATGCTTAATGTGGCGCTTCAGTGCTGTTTTGCGAGGCACTGCGATGATTCGGTCCTTGAGTGCGTCATTTAAATCCCACACGGCTGATTGTCGCCTTTGAACGATTCAGTGAGTGACCTTGCAACGTGACCATCTTCGAGAAGTTCGTCTGGATACGTCCCTGCCGTTTGAGTATGAAAGAAAGTGCGAGCGAGTAATGTGGTAATGAGCGAGCCTCTGAGAGCTGGTGCGTTTCCCTCATTAGGATAATAAGTAAGACATCCCTAACATGACATCAGCTGGAAAATGTGGCAATTACAAAACCTTACTTGGGCTCCTGGAAGCAACAAGAACAAACCAATTCCTTGAAGCAATCTGTTCCTATAATGTGTGTCATGTAAATGAAAGGTCTGAACATCCTCTTTTAATTCCAGCACCCCTCCTCTCACCTAGCTCGTTACCGGTCCCTGGATTCCCTCATTTCCGCCCTTTGGAAGTCCATTTTAACCAGGGGTTAAATAAAACGAACATTACTGCGATCTTGGTCAGAAGGCTACAGCAAATTGAGCATTTACTGCCCCACAATGTTTTGAGGATGCTATCAAGCATCACTTCCTAATAGTTAAATTGATATTACACTTTCAGCAATACCACAGAAGGCTAATTTCTCCACACTCAACTTGCTGGTGGCGCACAGAAAAGTGAAACAACATATGTCAACATAATGTTTCCACTACACATGCTGAATACAAAAATTATAAAATGCACTTTTGAGGTATCTTGTCTGTCTAAATGATTTACTTGCAATGTTTTTTTTTTTTCATATAGCCTAGTCTAAACATTCATAGCCACTTCGCTTTCGATAAGCCTTAAAAAAGGAGAAGCGTTTGAAAATGACACTTCGTCTGAATTGCAAAACCGAGTGCGGAACGTCGGAATGTATCATTACTCATTGTTCCGGTTAACTAATTTGCATCAATTATGAGCCTTGTAAAATAATTTACTGTCTCATAATTTAGAACATTAGCCTACGGATGGCTTTTTTTTTTTTTTTTGTACTAAATTATATTTGCTTATATAGGCTAGCACTTTTTTCGGTTCTATAAACCTAATATTCTTTTATGCGTTTTGAATATATCCAATTAACGAAAAACAACTAAAAAATATGGCACTTTTTAACGCATTCCAAGCGATTCAGATGATACAAGTAGAGCATCAGTGTGCAGCGTATATTATTGGTCCATATTAAATGAGTATCCTGCAAATTGCGTATCCTGCAAACGCTAAAGAATCCAGCTCTACATAGGGTCTCCATAACTTTTGTCGATATCCGAAAGCTTAACAGTTTTGACTTTTTGAATTTCGTTTGCTTTCAAACATTTTTTCTCTTAAATGTAACTAAAATTATGTTCCTTGTGTTTGTGTATGTGTTTCAGAATGCTGGCTATTTTACACTATAGGCTACGCTTTATTTGCATATATTTTATATAATTTTGAGAGAGTCCTGAATTGCTTTTTTTATTTGTTATTTTTTGTCTTTTCTTATTATGGAGAAAATGTAAGACATGTACTGGCGTGCCCATCTCATATTGTTTCAAACCACATAACAAAGGTCAACTTGGCTTTAATAAGAATTTAGCAGCTCAGAAATCAGCAGCCTATTCTCCAATTAGAGGAACCCAAACAAACGCGCCCTGAGGCTATTCGATCCTGCAGTCTATTCAGTCCTCCGGGGGATGTTATCGTGCTCAAAAAAAAAAGCATTGTAATGTTCACTTAATTACGTTCCCCTAAGAAAACCCACGTGATTACGTTACGTTTGGTTTAGTTCTTTCTCATTTCGTGTAAATCGTCCTAAGTAATTCTGGCCAAGGGAGTGGGCCTAATTTTCTATAACTAAAATTGTGGTTTTATGCTACGATACGAAATATTGCGGTCATGTATTATGTATTGTGTAATCGTTGGCTAGTAGCCTATGTTTCTCATTTCGAATTGGCAGCGTCTCTTATTTAAAATTCCTTTTGTTCTTTTTAGACCACGTTTATGCACATCCACTCACTGAGACCTTTTTGTTCATTAGCTTAGTGTTAGAACTGTGCTATTGAGTGCACGACTAGCACGAACTGGGAATGAAATACTGATTTGTCTGGAAAAAAAAATTATGTATAAATCGTTAGGCCTATTTTAAATAGTCTAAATGAAGAAAGTGGGTTTCTGTGTGGTTGTGTTCTTTACAGCGTTATCCTAAGTGTCGCACGAATGACAAATAGCGAATATTAATCTCGGGAGAGTTCCACAGAGGTTTATAATTGTTTATATGAAATGTTTCTTTTAATTCACTCACGCTGAGAAGGCTCACGCCTGCTGTCTGTCCGCGGCGGTTCCCCCACAGAACAGCTGCCAGACCGGGAGCAGCTTCGCCATTCCCAGAGCAAATGCGTCAAACCGTCTATTCTCATATAGCAGACCGGTCCCGAGCCTTACTTGAATACACGCCTATGCTAATGAGTTCAGATGGGCTTAAAGAGTTTACAAAGAACTTATGTTGTTCCCTAAAAAGTAGCTTATAGGCTAACATACCGTTAATATATATATATATATATATATATATATATATATACACACAAAACAGGATTTGTTATGTCCTCTTAAACTGATGTTATCTTGCATCATATACAAGTGCCGAGAAGAATTAGAATTTAGGCCTATATGTTAGATATTTAGATTTATAAATTAAATTGTTTGTTTTTAAATTAAATTAAATTAAATTAAATTAAATTAAATTAAATTACTTTCTTTTTTAATCCAGGTTTTTTTTTTAAACCAACACGCCTGATGCTAAAAGCCATTCACTATAATGTATCTTTCTTGAATTGTGCAGTTATTGGAATCAAATTTTAAACTTACTTTTAAACAACAGAACAGCCCCAAAAAGGTCCCGTCAAATTAGTAGTATTTCAAGAGAAAGCGTCTGACATTAGCTTTTTATCATTTTGTCTTTATTTCACCCTTTCTTTAAATCTAATAAACTTTATAAGCGTATGTACTAGTATAAGTGTATTTGTACCAAAAAAGACAAAACAAACAATCTGACAATGCACAGTCCTTTTACTGTCACGGTCACAGGCTCGTCTGGTTTAGTTTGGCCTATACGTCAAAAATGGTCCATATTAAATAATACATCTTTTTCTTCGATAAAATCGTCTCTCAGTGTTGGAGAAAAAATGCGTCTTGTGAAAGTTCAGCGCAGTCTGTCACATCACGTGTGATACATTTGTCTCTCCGTGTCTTTTCGTTTTACCGAGGATGCGGTGTGCCCACTATTGGGTTTGCTATCGGGTTCAGTGCCGGTTGTCCCCCGGGCCCCAGGCCGTGAATGAGCACTCTGGGGACGAGCGGTCTCTGGAGAGATGGATGCGGTGTGGACGGAGTCCGGTACATACTGCTGTACATGGCAGCAGCGGCGGCGGCCGCTGTCGTGCTGTCCACGGTACCTAATAAACTCGGGTGGTAGAAATACGGAGATGGGAACATTCTCTGTAAAGCCGAATAATTTCCAGCTTCAGCCAGCAGTTCTAATCCGACAGCCGTCTGCCTCTTCCATTTCGTCCTGTAATGAGATCAAAATACAAGAAATCAATTATTAAACTCTCCACATGGCTCCTTCTGGGCCAGATTGTTCGAGAAGTGAATGCTGGATTCTGGTACAAAACAAATGTAGGTAAACATCATATAAATAATATCGTTAGGCCGAAATGGTGTAAAATACATCAGAATATTGCTAACCTACTAAAACATTTTTTTTTCCCGATTAAATTTGGCTAAATTGTTAATTCCGATGCATTTAGAATTCGGTGAACTCTCTGCAACAGTGCGCAGCATGACGAACATTCGTTGCCTAAATATATAATATAATAGTTATAAGAAATTTTATACAAATATGAGCAGTGTTTCAAAATGAAAAATTGCTTAGGAGGGAAAAAGGCAGAAAATATTTGAGTTGCTTAAAGTAGCGTTGTCCATGAACAGCCATTTGCATTCAAATTATTTAAAATTGTTTAATATGACAAAACTGTAAAATACAATTTCAGACAGAATGTTAAAATTATTTGATCCATATATTTTGTTGCGCCGTTCAGATATGTAAAAGCTCGCTTAATAATACTAATAACAACAACAATAATAATAATAATAATAAAAGCCTAATAAAATAGTAACTAATAAATAATAATATAATACAAAACATCTCGAATTTTGGCAACTGCAAAAGTTTCAAATGTAGATACAAAAATATGGTAAATGCTTGCACAATCTAAAAACATTATTATTATATGTCATAAATGTTATATGGAAACTTACCGTCGGTTTTGATACCAAGTCTTGACTTGTGTGTCTGTGAGGTTTAGGGCTGCTGCCAGGTCCATTCGGTCCTGTACGCTGAGGTATTTCTGTCTTTCGAAACTGCGCTCCAGCTGGTTAAGTTGATGGTCGGAGAAGGCCGTCCGCGCTTTGCGAGGTTTTTTAGAGCGGACTGGCGGACTGTCTCTCGAACTAGATATTTCCCGATCGCCCTCTTCTTTTGCTCCTAAAGAAGTTAGTAAAATGAAAATGAAAGAAAATGTATTATAAAAGAAGTTGTTAATTTCTATATTCTTTAAATTAGTTAAATAAGTACTCAAAATAAGAACCCAGACTAATAATTTAGTAATTACTGTTCAAAATGTTTATTTTGGTAAATTGTGATTGTTATAGGCCTCGATTACATGCACAAATCTAAATCTGGTTAGGTCTGATTATTTCGTCTTGGTATTAGTAGAAACCAATATGAGTACCAGGGTCTTTAAAAAAAAATACCAGGTATACAAAAATATACATATTTGTCTCCTAAATAAATTAGGTCGCTCGTATGTAGACGAAAATATTACAGCAAAACGAGCAGGATCGATATGTCAATCTATCTCTATTTGTAGCAGTTTTTGCTGGGCTCCGTGATCCCCCCTCAAGGAAGAACAATAATCTCTCTAATTGACTCACTAGGGAGGATCCCACACCGGGCAAAATTCACCAGCCTTTACATCTGTTATGCTAATATCAGAGAATAACTTCAGTGACCGGCTACCGATATTGTTATTGTATTGTAATACTGGTTCTTACTGAAAACACAGACTAAAACAAAGCCTTTTATTTGGCTTTAATATGGACGTCGATTTTTTTTTTAATTATAATAAGTAAAAATGTTAGCCTATGGGTATTTTGTACATTGAAGGCATTGAATTAATTCAAGCGGTTGAACCACAACGTTAATTAATTGTTACAGCCCATTGAAATTATATTTGCGTTTTGTCCAAAAATCCGTTTTAATTTGGTTATTTTATTTAATGTTGCATGGCCAATTAGTTGTGAAAAATTCAATAATTCTATGCGCTTTCAACTTCACAATGAAAAAGATACTTCTTTAAACTCACATGCTTGCAATAATAAACAACACAGAAAAGTTTATTAAGACATTTAAATGTAATATTTATTTTTGTAATCTATTAGCTAATGGTTGTTTTTTTTCGCGGTACGATGCAATGTTCATATTACTGTGTAAATAATTAACGACAATTAACGTTTAAACATTAATTAACGTAATTAACGTAACGACAGTTTTCAGAATTTCAAACTCTTCTTAATAATTTATTCTATTATATTACCAAAAAGTATAAATTTCAAACGGCTACTGTGATCTAAAGGTCTACCCTAAGTTTTTATTATGTATTTAGGCTATTCATTTATTTTGTATGGAAAACGCACTCTTACCGTTACATTTTAAATTGCTCTGAATGTCATCTCTTTCCAGTTTGCTTCTGTTTTCATCTTGCTCTAGTTTGGGCCTGATGCCGTCCGGGGCGGTCCCGCTCTCTGTTTTGGGGCTGTGATGTGGAGATGGTACACTGGTGCTGTAAGGAGCGCACGCTGCTAGCGGTTTACTGTCGCCCAAAATGTCTTTGATTAGAAAGGAGGAGGTGGCAGTCCTGGGGGCACAGCCAGCCTGACCGAGCGGATGAGGCTGGGGTGAAAGTTGCAAACTCTGAGCCTGACTGTGATGATGATGGTGATGGTGATGCTGAAGGCTGTCTTGGACCAGATGCGGCTCGGGATGCTCCATCGTAACTGAGATCGGGGATGAGGGGACTGTTCCCACAGTGTCTATCTCCGAACATGGTGATGGCGTCGCCTGGCTCCTGAAATCCGCTGTTCTGTTACTATCACCGAGGCGAAAATCTCCGTTCATCAGTACTGAGCTGCCAGGATTGGTTGTGGACAAAATAGTGTCTATTCCGAAACTAGACCCACTGGATCCTTCCATAGTACAATAAAAGGATGAGCACTTAAGTCGTCTTCATAACAACTTTCCTGTACAATTTTGTAAAAGAAGAAAAAAAAACCTAATCGGAATCAATGAAACGACTAACAGAACTCAAAGGTTAACGCAATAAAAAAGCCCCGGAAAAGTACAAAATAAACATTACGCACAAATAAAAAAAAAATCCTTGCACTTACGCAAAGAAAAAGAGAAATATAGCCTGCGCTCCAAGATGTTGTTACATTCAAGGTGAAATGTGGAAAGCAAGTGGATCTGTGTAGTCCACGTCCTTTTGTTATGGTTATTGAACTTTCTTTCAAAGTTGAGGTGTGGAGAGATTGGGATGCTCTAACTCCTCGACATCACGCTCCCTTTTGCCACTAATCGCTGTAGTGTTGCTCTACAACGACTTCCTATATTGACGTCATACTTTCTCCTTTATTATAACACACTCCTCGTGTTCCCCATCTCTCCTCTCATTGGTTACATGGTCACGCGTCTGTCCAATCAGCGATTTTTACTTCATCATTACACTTTAGAGCCACTCATTGATTCCGCAGTGCTCTTTTGAAACCTTCCTTCCGCTATAATGTCTCAGACGGCATCTTCGTTTGACATAAATGCGTTTATGGTAACACTTTACATCATTTTGTGCATGTTACACATATTGCTTGTTGCTAAAACTAACAGTAATAAACTACAACAACGACGTGAAATTACTAGACGTTCCACATTATGTAATAATTGCACAAAAGTATAGCTCGGTAGCCTAATATTATCCAGCGACTAACTAATCATTTAGCATACTCTGTGATTATAGCATTCCATCTTCCGTCAATTAAAATGTAAATATATAAATTAACAAATAATATCAAAAGGGTTTACTAATTCAATTGTGAACTTTGTTTAAGGATTGCGTTTAATTGTGAACTTTGTTTAATGATTGCATTGTTTACTTGTTTAACATTCATTCATTACGTATGCTTTGTATCAGCTTATGTTTTTTTGTTTCTTTCTTTCTTTGTTTGTTTTTTCCTTCCCAGTTTATATTTCTCCAAAAGAAAACCTCACAATAATAATCCCTATTGGCAAAACAAAATTGTGTCATTTATTCTGTTGAGCACAGAGACAGTGAAACGTGCTAGAGAAATAAGCCCGTTTTGAGCTGATAGTCATTGTGTGTGTCAGGGCCTTTGAGTGAAAGCACTGATTCTAAATAGCTCAAGGGAATGAAATGATGGCGAATATTGTACATGACATATGCCCGACTTGTATCTTGCCTATTTTCTTCTAAATAAACCCTGGGCGTATTCTAGATTTATAAATCAGCTTCATTTCGTTCACTTTGTTTATACACGAGAAGACAAAGTGCGTTAAATGGAAATGTTTTCAGATTGATGAGCAGAAATTAAGTAGGCCTACCAGCGAACACTATATGCGTTTAAATCTTTACCTCTCGTTAAACATTAGGGGGAAAGAATTCTTGATAGAATAATCATTATCTTACAACACTGTTTAATGCCGGACTTTTATTTGTTAATTTTGAGTTACAGTTCAAAATGTTTTATATGCCACTGAGTGCGTAGATTTATACTGAGAGGAGGAGGATGATGCGATATATATGCAGGTATATCTGATGGCTTACATGTTCTCCAACAGACGGACTGAGAGCTGGTTATATCAGGCTGCTGCGTTCTCTAACGTAGGTTTGCTACGGTCGAGCTTTCCGTGGATCACTCCACTGTGCTCCCAAACCTGTTTGCAACCTCCTCCTGTAACGGACCGAACTGAGATTTTAACCTCTTTTATTTAGCTGAGCGACGTGGGAGGCATCATTTAGGTTTGTTGTGCGCACCGCTTTAATTTATTTTACAAAAAGGAAATAAATAATCTTTAGAAAACAGTTTTATGTGGTTATATATGTTCATAGATTTTTATTATTATTATTATTTGGAATATGCTATAATTATAATTTAGGTTTATTACGTAGGCTATTATATGTGCCTGTCTGTTTTTGTTGCAAAGGATTTCTTGAACATATGTTTCGGAAAAATTGTTGAAAATATTGCAATCAAAAATATAAGGGATTGCATGTTCGTTTTTCGTACATGTTCCTCTATTCGTATAAAATTGTTTCTCCGGGGGAAAAAAAACTCAACAATCTCTTTAAATGTTCAGCCTGTTTAATAATTCATACTGATTTACATGACTGTACTGGAGACTGTCTTTTAAAAATATTTTATTTTAAAGTTTATTTTGTTTAAATGTTCTTGTATTTTGCTTTTTCCTGTGGCGACCTAATAGCTGACCTGTTACACGTAATAGTAACTATCTGGTTAGAAGTTTCTGCAAATTTGGTGACTAAACACTTCAACGATAAAAATCTACGATGATGTATATATACCATGCATGCAATTGTCAGTTTGAATTATATACATATTGTGCTTGACTTGTTCGCTTGTCATTCCTAAAATGTCTGTATTCTGTACTGAACTTAAATAATTAGTTAAGTCGTGGCTAATTGGTAAATTCTTGTAAAACACGCACTCCCTGACATGATTTTACACACGCTCAGTAATAACACTAGGCGGCGACAAAGCTGTCTCAGAATTCCTGTCAATAATCGCTTGAAGACTGCTGGTTAATGCAGGGCAAAACCTCTCTATGTACACATACCGACATCAAGTTTTAACAACAGCCAAACCCAACTAAATGCCTAAATAGGTGTCTTGAATATCTGAGGTGGTTACATAAATCAATTAAGATACACTGTAGTTAAGGTTGTACTCTGAACTGACTTTAATGGATTTAGGCAATATCTAACAATTTTCCAGTCACATCTAAATACATTATATTAACTTCCTGCCAAAAAGTTTATTTTAAAATGTTTTAGAAACATTTTCTACATAGGCTATAATTATTTGGCCATATGATATTTGCTGCCATAGCCTACAGATATGCTTGACCTTTTATACATATATTCAAATTTACTATCTAATTTAGTTAGAGGAGTGAAATCTGTTTTGCCCCAAGATGTGAAAACGATCTATTGGCAATGTATGTCTTTCCGTTGAAGAAAATCAAAGCGATGGTTGAACACGCCAGTCAATCTCATGAGACTCCAGCAGCATGTTCATTAACAGTTCACTAATTGCAGCAACTCATTGAGCCTCAATCAATCGCTTTATTAGGTTTAAGGGCGCCGCTGGAACAGATTGAATACAACCAGTCAGGGTATCATCTGATCAGCCGGGGCTGATGGTCGATGATCGGACGGTGAAATTGTAGTTTGCACTGTATTGATTCCCCTCGCGGCTTTCTGTTGAAACTGTCACCTCGCGAATGCTGAAGGCCTCGCGCTGTTTGCAGACACACAGGTTTTTCCACTTTGTCATATAGGCTACTTCATGCACAATCTCTGTAAGCATTTATCAAACGTAAATACCAAATATTAATCTAATATCTAATAAATCCCCGAACGATCTGAAAAAGACACATCATTGAAACAAACACAAGAAGTTGAAAAATATATTTTTTTATAAATGCAGTAGGTAGTGATGTTTTAAAAACATAATGCTCTTTTTCTAAGTTTCTTTACTGTTCATTTTACTGTTCAGTTGCAATATGATTATGATGTATTTTATATTAAGGTTTATTCATAACCCAGGGAAAATTTCTGCAATTAGTAATAAATTATGGGGCAATAAATAAGCAACCGCATGAACCCCAAACTAACTGATCTTAACTGATTAAAGACAACCGAGTTGTCAGGAAGTGTAGACTATAAGATCTGTGGACATTGATGAAATCACAACAGTGCGGGTCAGAATTTGTGTTAAAAGATATTTGAGGAATGCAATCAAAAAGAGACATTATAAAATATACAGTACTTACAAAGAACATAATTTATTTACATTACACTTTATTTACATGCGACAAGCTATTTTAGTGAGACTTATTAAAGACATCCCTGCCATGGATGTCGTGCACATAATTATATTTACAAATCTTAAAGTGTTGAGTATTAATCTGTGTTTCATTTGCAAGTGCCATAAAAGCAGGCTGTAAAGGATACACTGTATTCAACTGGCATGCGCTTGAGCAGGGACAGCATTGGACAGAACACGGTCTCACACAGAAATGCAGATTTATCAGAGAATCATGGGTCTGACAGAAGACAAATTAGCTGTCTCTCTCTAAACATGTCTAACATCTCTATTTGAGCGGACAGGAAAAGGCTAACACAAAATTGTTATGAAAGTCAAAATTCAACAGGAAATATTATTTTAGAAGCTCTCGTATGGAAGGTTGGTGTTCTCTGTGAGCTGTGACATTTACAGCAGTGGCTTTCAGGATCCCAATATTCCAGTTTTTACTAGATCTTAACAGTATTCCCCCCTCTTCCTCTCAACAGTGCTTGAATTTACACTGTAATAAAACATGTGACATTCAAGTTTAATTTGAAGTGCAGCTAGTATTAATCCAAAGGCAAACAAGGAAGGGAATTAATACGCCTAGAAGGAAACAGACGGGCCTATGGCCTAGATGAACATCAATTACAGTTTTAATTTAACACCCATATCAAATGTTAAAATGCGTGCGAAAGCGGGAGACGGGGATAACGCGCAGAGTGTCATCAGCGAAGTCTCTGTCTCGTTTTGTTTACGTAAAACAGCAATCCATCCAAGAACTACAATGTACATTTTGGTAAGCGACGATGACACATGAAGCACATGCGTGCCCATCCCCACATCGCGTCTCTTTGTTAGTTTTTCTGCTCTACTCTATAGTGTTTGCTCAAGGAAAGCACATTGATTTGTGCGCTCCGGCCTCAGACCGGCCCTGACAATGTTGTTCTAGCAGTCAGAAGGGCCTTTACAATCACCTAATTACCAGAGCTGTCAATCAGCGCGGGCCGCGGCTGGCTCTGTCCGTGACCGCGAGCTGCATTCCTGCGCGCGGCTGAGCGCGTGATTGATCCGTGCTGATGGCATCGAGCCGCCTCATGACGTGTGATTCTGTGGCGCGTGCACGCTTCACAAAGGTAATCGGGGGATCAGGAGGGGTCAATGCCATTTCCTATTACTTGAAGTCTAAAAGCGCAAAAAATCACGAGGAAATAAGACAGAAGAGGGGGAGAATGAGGGGTGGAGGGTGTGAACGCTGCGCATTGCTCAAGGGGCGAGCGAGCAATTGAGCAAGACGCGAAAATTATTTCCTTTCAAAGCAACAAAAGCCAGATTGAGATTGTCCAGCACTGCTTTAGACAGATTTAAAACCGTTCGCACGTTATTACAGTGATAGGCATCAACACTGACAGAATGTTTGGAGGCTAAATCAGGGATAGGCCTATCTGTGTGTCTTCACTGCTGTCGTTCAGAATTAGTTCGGCACCTATGGCAGACTCAGCTTTCAAAACCAGGTTTTGCAAAGCAATGCATAATAGGCTCTTTTTTATTTCAAAAGTTATTTTTTAATACGTTTCATATGAAAATAAAACATTAGGCTAACTTATTTGTATGTGTTTCTGCTTTACTGTACAGTTATTAACAAGGCCACCTTACAAAAAAACTGAATTGAATAAATTGTGCGTTTATGTAATAATATACGCAGTGTATAAAAGATATTGTTCGCTGCCTATTTTAATAACACAATTAAATGAAGCAAAACAAATTTCGTTTAAAATGTGATTTGTATAGGCTAGGCTACATTAGTAAGTTATATTAAATGCCATTACAAGTAGAGTAATGGTGCTTTTATTTCTCATAAAATAGCCTACACATATAACCCAAATTAATCGCACAAATCCTTATTCTTTTTTTGTTTTGAGAGAGTCATGTATTGTAACTAAATCAGCTAAGCGACAGTTGGCAGGGAGGAAGACGATGACGACCGCCTGTCAAGAACATTTACATTCATTATAACCCATCGCACTGTGTAGGTACGCCGGCCCGTTCACTTTTCGGTACCCACTGTGTTGCGAGAGAAGAAACACGGCAACAACACAAGACAACGCAATGTAAATTGAGAATCAAGCGGGTAAACAGTGCATATGGCAGCTGCACCTGAAGGGAGCAGAACGAACGTCACTAATGAACCCCTGCAAAACACTGGCGCGAGTAATGAGAGATAACACTGCATTTTGCAACACTGAAAATAGGCTAAAGGTGAAATCATCAATGAGCGGGAATGGGTGAAAAAAGAGGGGAGAAAGCAAAGCAATGATTAAATGATCAAAAGCTGGGGAGTGAGTCTCCATGTCACTGCCAAGCACACTCATCTACCTACAAGTGAAAGTTAGGTTTCAAGCACAGTGTAATTATAGCTGGGAATGTCAGTTTGACATTAATGCAGCCAGCAGAAATTCCCTAATTGGCCTCAGAGGAGAAAGTGAACCAGAAAATATATTAACATTAAAAAAAAAAACATATTTTGCCTAATTCTTTCACTTTCCAACAATATTTGAAGACCAAAATGCCCCAGGCATGAGAATTTAAATGAGCAATTTTGTTTTTGAAGGAAACGGCCAATGAGACAGAAAAATAGACTAAAGGGAAATCATTAGTGTATGAGAGCTCCTGACAGGCCTGCCTGGCTGACTGGCTGGCCTGTCACATGAGTCTGTGTTCTTGAGCTCCATGCTATGAGCTAAACAGATAACATGAAAAGACCTATAAACGTGCAGCCAGAAGTCAAAGCCTATTATCTGGAAATTCAAATGCAGTGGTGAGGAGGAGGAAGAGCTGCTGGAAGGGGGACGAGGAGGGCTGCAGGCCTCGTTATCACCGACCAAAAAAAAAAAAAAAGAACCAGAAGTTATAACTGGCTCTGGTACCTAATATCAACTTACAGTGACTGTGGGAAATATGTCCAAACATCGTTCATATACAGCTTAAAAAAAAACTGGAAAGGTGGAGATAGCTGCAAAATGTTTAAAGTTGGAAGTGCTGGTTCTGTCACAGGAGAGTGGGCAGATGTGATATGACCATATCAGGGAAACACAGCAAAGTGCAGTCAGGAGATGTTAGGCCAGTCTCCTGGTGATGGAGCAGCTGAGGCTGACATGGCCCCAGGCTTGCCACTGCAGGGCACTCACTCGCCCGCACTGCACTGCCTTTTTGAAACAAAACACAGAGCCGTGCGACCAGAGGAAGCCGTCATGGCACTGACCACAAGGGTCAGACATTTTACCTCCAGCAAGAAAAAGGAAGCGATGAGAAGTTGGGATGGATTGAGTGAACGTATAGATGAAGGGAAGTGGGAAAAACAACAGATATCAGACTGTGTGGTGCTTTTGTGTGACAAAACATTGTGAGCAATGGTCATATATTTCACAGGGACCTTAAAAATGTATTTATGTGTTGTATAATGTGCCATTTTCTCTTTTTCTCTCTCAAACTTTAGTTGCTTTCCAGGGTTGGGCAGGGTATTTGATCTTTACTGCACTAAAATACGATGAGCAAAGCATTTAATCAGTAGCTTTGATAAACATTTGGCATAAAGCAGTTGGGCTCTTGTCTCTGACACCTACAGCCCAGGGCGAAAGATTGCGACAAAGAAGGATTTTCACTGGCAATTTCAGGAATTCTACCCGCCCTGTCAGCCAAGCTGTCACTCACTCTGACATAAGGATGGTGGATATCAAAGGAAGACAGGACTTTTTATCTCAAAGAAGCACAGGTACCATAGAAGTTCAGACAAATTTTCACCAAAAAAGTGCATCTAAGCAGCAGCCAACAAGTTATTCAAATTAACCCTCATTTTTCTCACACAGGTGTTGTATTTGTAAAGCACTTAATGCATGAACCATTTATGCAAGCAGAATTTGACTATTTCCTTGACCAATAATTCTAAAAAAATAATAATGTGAAAATAACCCTTAGATTTCCAACATAAATTCGTTGTGATATTAAACAATCATTTGTTTAACTAACCTAAAATGATACTTCCATATCACAAAGGAAGAAAATGAGTCCTCACATACTGTAATTAAACACTGTATTGTACCCAAAAAAGAAGACCTTGGAATTTGCTACACCTGAAAATGTGCTTCACATGATAATACCTAAATTAACTGTTTTTAGGCTTCAAAATATTTAATCACCAAACCAAATTAAATACATAAGGTTACCCCAACACAATTAAACTAAAGGTTGGATAATGTAGAAATAGCAGGTTACCACTATTCACTGTGTATCATTCAGCTTTAGGTAACTTCAATGAACTATGGATTTATAGACAGGTATATGATGGTGCAAATGATTTATTGTCATGAAGAGCAATAAACAAATGATTTATGCGCTACAAGGTTCACCTCTAATAAAATAATTCAAAATGAGCAATGTCAAGCCATTTTTATATTTGCTAATTTTATATACAGCATATATTATATGCACATTTCACTTCTTGTGCAGATTTTCAAAAAAATCGTTCATTGTACGTCTTATCACATTGAAACACAAACTGTGTTATTATTAAGGAGGCGAAAGAGGACCACAACCAGTTGTAATACATACACCCAATCTTTTGAGTCTTTGGAGTTTCAGTGAATGAACAGTGAAGGCATTGTCATACCAGCAGGACTCCATGAGTCTGACTGCAAGGCCATGCTCACCATGGTCAAGGAGAGAAAGAGGAGGAAAGAGGGAGAGAAGGAGAGATAAAAAGGGGCAGTCCTCTCCTACGGTTTCTCCTCGTTACTCGCCCTCCAGATGGGAACATGGAGTGCTGGCTGTTCTCCTTCTCATCAATACAGCGTAGCTTTTTGTCAGTAATTTGCAATAAGTGTCCACACCACCTCTTTAGGGAGTTGGAAATCATTACTGCATAAGGTCCTGCTCAGCTCCTAATTGGAAGCGTTGGGCCTTATCAACTGAGGATTTTCCCAGACCTCTGACAGATACCAATACGAAAATCATTGTTCAGTTGTCAATTTAAGAGGCCGTTAAAGGAGCTTATTTTAATGCTAATTGGAACTTCCTCCCCACTTCATTGCAACTGCGAGAATAAGAAAAAAATGAGTCCTTGGCAGTGTGTGCATGTTGCTTTGAGTATATGCAGTGTCTATGTCGAGTCAAGAGAGTAAAGGACCTTGGGTATTAGATCTAAAGTGTTATGCTACGCAGGTCAAATTGACAGGTTAGAGTTGTGACTATCTTGCAAATGAAAACGGCGAGCAAACACATTAGTTTACAAAAATCCTCACGGGTGGTTTCCAGGGACTTAATCACGGGGTACGGATGTGCCTGAGTCTGGTCTGCAAAGCTCCCAATTAAGCAATACTGCATCTGCTTAAGATGTTTGTTTGGAGTGCACGTGGGCTACTATTGATCTGGCTAAACTGACCGCCTGATAGTGTATCTTCTGCATATTTATGCTCATTGCTCTCCTGGTGTCCTGGTGCTGGGCTTTGCTGCTGTCACTGTTTTTAATCCAGCACCAGGGGCTGTGTGGGACCCTCTTGTTCAGGAAATAACTGCGAAAGTCACCAGATGTGGCAGTGACTAACATGCGTAAACGGCTCGACGGTCGCCGATGCGATGACAGAGAATTTGTGTCTGAATCTCGGTTAACAGCCATGGGCGACGTCAGTAAGCTTGCAAAGGAGAACAAAATTTGTTTTGACATGACAATGGCAGTTGATCATCTATAGCGAAGACTGATTGCACCCTTGAAGTATATCCATACACACACACACACACACACACACACATACTTTAACATCACATGACATTTATGCTCATTCATCACCTGCGCTGAATAGCAACCAGGATGCAGAATTGTAAATCAAATTTAAATGTAAAGAAATATAAATTCAAAGTCTAAATTCTAATAATTCATACAACTGTAGTTTTATAGATAGATATAATAGAGTGAAAATTTATAATTTGGGTAAAAAAATATTATAATACACAGGCCATCCGTCCAGGGTGCTTCTTTGCTTACAGACCAGGACGCTGTAAAATAGATGGATAGATAATTTAATATATATGCCAAAAAACTGAAAAATGGCAGGGCTGGGAATGAGAAAATAAAAAGAAATAGAAAATGAAAGGAAGTGAATTTGCATGTTTTCGCCTCAGCAATGTTTTTCTAATGTCCACTCTCTCTGGGAGCCGGTGTTGTGTTTGCCGGCTGTTTTACTAGCTGTCAGAAGGCATTTGAAATGAGGAGGCATCTAAGCATGCGTACAAGGGGATTCATTTGACCTCATTATACCGCAATAAAGCAAGAAGCCGGTTTACTAAATATCACTGCACCACTCACACTTCACATCATATCATGCAGAGGAGCACGCTAAAAAGATGATTTCAGAAACGTCTGGTGAGTGGAGGGAGGCGGAGGGAATCGGGAGGGGGGGGGGACAAGCGCGGGGGGGAAAAAACAGCTTCGTAAAGCCCTGTTTAAGAGCAGAGCCAGTGAAGAAAAAAAGAGTTATGCTTTTAATTAATGGCAATTAAACCATGCCTGTTGGGCTGGCCTATGGCAATTGTTCTCAGTAAAAAGGAGGCTGTGCTGGTGACAAGCATTTGAATCCACTAAGTTCTACCAGGGGAGCTGACACTGCAGGCATCAAACCCAAACTAAATCAATAAAAGAATTAAACTTTTATAAATTGCATTTTGACAAGTATCAGATAGCGCTATGCTTTGATATTACAAATTCCTTGGAGGTGATGCAAACAAGAGGAGCGGCAGTTAGTGATCCAAGCAATCAAAGGCTCTCGTTAACATGCGCTGTCAGATGCCTCAGTGCTATTAATTACTACAAATTAATGTGACTCTGCCCGCCTCTACTGATTGGAATGATAATCAGACTCCAGCAGGCAGAGAGAAACATATGCAGCCTTGACCAAAATCAGACATGCTAACATGTGCTCACATATACTCATGTTTACAGGGCCAATCATTTAACTAGCGCAGATTTGAAATGTACACACCCAAACAAATCACATAATTTGTGACATGTTATTTTGTACAGCAAAATAATGCTATAATTTGATCGTCCAGTGACCTAGCAGTGACTTTCCAACTCTGCCAACAACCAGACACAGAAACTTTTGCTTTTGTTGTGATATTTGATTCATGTGAAGTGAGCTACAGCAAAACAAACTTGCACTAAATTTCAATGATTTGTTTTGGGGAAGTCGTGGCCTAATGGGGAAGTCGTGGCCTAATGGTTAAAGAGTCGGACTCGTAACCCAAAGGTTGTGGGTTCGAGTCTCATACCTAATAAGAAATGTAAGATTCAAGCAAAGCAAAGATTCATTTTTTTGTGCCGTGGGATTCGTGCTTGAGGGGGAGGGCGAGTCTGTGGAAGCATCATCGCAGCTCAACTTTTCTGTCAGTCGTGTCAGCGCGAGAATGTGGGCATCACCATGCTTCGGATGCAGAGGGCAGCGACATCGTTAAGCTGGGAGCCAACGGGCTTTCTAAATGAGCCTAAGCTCTGTGATTATGTCCCCTCGCTAAATTGTTTGTCATGAGACTAATCAAGCTTGCCAGTAGTGCTTATGCACCCAATTTCTCATCCTTAACAGCTATATCTTCTGTGGCATCCGACACTATACTTTGAGATGGGGTGCTATTTTAATTTGTGCTAAATCCCAGCCTGCCCTCATTTATTCAGGGCTCATGTAATATTCAATCCCAGCGGAATGCTCAGCAAGTTGTGGCAGCGCTCTCAAGTTTACAGATTTATTGTGAGTTTTGGTGTCTTATCTACATGAAAAACATGGCTCTTAGAATAATTAATATGACAAAGGTTTGCAACAATTTTTGGTGTTTGGGTGAGTTCGTATATATTGTCCATAAATGGGAAATGTTGTTAGTGTAACATGAGGTTGGTTTTACATAATTGTAACATTAACCAATTAAAGTTTAGCTACAGGGGTAAAAAGCCACACATGACCACCACACTTTTGAAATGATAGTAGAAGCTGTAAGTCTGTATAAAAATAGTGTTTATAAAAATAAGAAAGAAAGAAAAATCACATCTGATTATCATATACATTTTTGCCATGTCCTATTCAAAAAAATGACACCAAAAAAATCACAATAATAAGAATTAAAATTATTATTATTATTATACACCCGTACAGTATAACGTTAGTTACCAAGTGGGATCAATGTGTGTGTGTGTGTGTGTGTGTGTGTGTGTGTGTGTGTGTGTGCATGGGTTTGTATCATGAAATTTACACATTTTAGGAATAAAGTTGTATTTTTCAAACAACTTTAAACTTATGACATTTAGTTTATATTTAATTTTCACAAATAGTGTATATTTACACACACACACACACACACACACAGTTACAAATGTTACAATTGTTGCATAACAAATGTTACAATACTCCCTTAGTTTCCCCTATATTCTTATAATATTTGTATACTCATGTACAAAAATCCTCTAAATTAAAATCACAATGATCATATTGAAATGCAAATACAATGCAAACACATCAAAATCTTACATTAGGCTTCAACACAAGGATCATAAATTGACATAATACTATTGCTTGCACATTTTTTTTTTTTTTTACCCAACACACTCTTAATGAGAGTATAATCCAGCACTGATGGGCAATGACAGAAAATTGTATGAACCTGAGAAAAACCTCTAAATATGAGGAGCTTTGTTCAAATGTGTACATAGATGAATATAATGGCCAGTCACATTGATTATGGAGTGTTTGAATGCATATAGGATTACTCTTTATTGGCAGGTGTGTTTACTCTTGCAGCTGCGTTTCTTTGCTGATCATTTCTAAAACTACACATGATCTTATTCCCTTGGTAAAGTCCCCTCCTCCACCTGGCTTTAGCCACCTTTGACACCTGCGAATGGGGCAAGCCCTCAGGGATGTGAGGGTCCGACCTCTGCCTGTATGGCCTTAGTACAGTGAATTAAGGGGGAAAGAGAGTGAGGGAGTGATTACGTTTTCTTGTTAAGTGATGTCTTAAGGCCAGCGCTATACATGCTGTGGATGGGTACTGTATTATGGCACAGATTAAGCGTCTGTACAGAGGTGTAATTTGCTGAGGGGATTCAGCTCAGCCCTTGCTGTGTGGCCTTCTTCAGAAACTCAGATCAAAAGTCATTTGCTGTCTGACCCTGACTAGAGACTCGTACTGACTCTCTCTCTCTCTCTCTCTTCTCAAATGATTTCCTGTGAAATTCTCCCCCTCTGATGTCGACTTTAAAGCCGGCTCCGGTAAATTTAAAGGAATGTACGTGCCTTTTTGTGCATAATCTTTTTTTTAATCTCACTCTGAACTACTGTATCTTTAATTTGACCATAAAAATTGTAATATTCACCTGAAGCGAACATGTCTGAAAGGATCAGGGCTTTGGAGAATAAAAGACGTTCCTGCCCTCATTAAGGTCTAATATGATAAAAGGAACTTGGAAAATGAGTGTGTGAGATAATAAGCATAATGCAGAATAATATATTGTGCCCTAACTCTGTATGTGTCGTTTATTGTTGAGTACGGCTGCATTTAATTTTTTTAAATTTTTTATCCAGATTTCATTTACACAGCAAAAAGACACATTTAGCAATAATTTTAGTACATTACATGCAATTTCCCTCAGTTTAAATCTGTTTAACATTTATATGCATTTAGACTTCATTATGATAATTTGATATTTTAACTCAATGGCCGGAGGCTGGATTATGTGTGCTGTCTCTTTTATAATGTTAATGTCTGCCTTTGAAAATGAGGCATGTAGCCATTGATTTTTAGAGCTTATCTTTGTAACGCCTCCCAAAGCCGTTGGTTTAATCTTGTTTTGGTCTCATTCTCTGTTCTGAGCATTACATGTGCATGGCAGGAAACCATGAGACGTGTTACCGATAAGATAAGATGAATGTTTTGTTGGTGTCTTGCCATTTTTGCAGCCCTAAATGTCACTTTTCACAGATCCACTCGTGATCATATGGGGAGAGAAAAAAGAAGGGGAGAGGGAGAGAAAGAAGAAAAAACGCTAGCGAGGAATCAGAGAGACAGATTAGTGCCTCTCTGGTACTTCAGTGTATCAGGACAGGGATTACCGTGCCAACAGCTGCGCCCGCCGGTCCCCTGACTGAGAAGAATTACAAGTATTATCACCTAGATCATTAAAGCAGGGTTCAGCGATTGCCGAATGGCTTCAATCAATTCATCCACAGATAACACGCTAGCAGCCAGACCCCCTGCATGAGAACTTGACTTAATTGGCCAATAAGTGGTAAGGAAGGGTGCATGCTATTTGATCAAATTACTAGGGACCTGGCGAAAGGGATTACTGTTCTTCAGGGGGAAGAAAGAAGAGAAGAAGAGAGAAGCCAAGAAGGAGGAGGAGGGGTCGTGGTGGGTCAGGGCTACCGGAAGGAGGGCCTGTCTTCATCTAAAAGTGAGGTGGTTGAAGAATGTTGGCCCACTTGGCGGTGGAGCGAGGAAGCAAGAGGAGGAGTAGAGGAGGAGAGGAGAGGGGATCCAGGTCATTCTTTTGCTTGGGGATATGGACTCATTCATCATCACCCCCTTGGCCTGGTTTCTGCCTGGAGATGGCTGTAAACTAACAACTTCCACATGCTCCTGGCTTTCCTTCATTATGCTTCCTGCTTTATGGCAGATTGAGCAACAGACATTCCACATACAGTCATTATCTACATGTACACACAATATAATTTATGCAAGACATATATATTGAAATTTGAATTTCTTGCATTGAGTGCACTACAAATGAGAATCTAGAGATAGAGAGCTATAAATACAGAAATAATGTGTATGCTTTTTTCTCATTTCTACATGACAGGTTACACTTGGAAATCTTACTCTTTGTGAAATTATATGTTTAAAATGACATCAAATAAGTTAAACAGCTGAAAACAGCTGAACTGTGAAATGTCATTATACTGTACTGATTTTTAATTCAGCTGTTAATTCAGTATTCTCTGACTGACACATTGTGATAATAACTGATTGTGTTATGAAATCTTAGGACATGTGTTTCCATTTGTTTATTCCATACATTGTGTCTACATGTGCTTTTGCTTTAAATTTCCTGCCAACTCTCATGATAATTTCCGGAGCTGCGGAGCGGGAACGTGTTAGTCATGGATGCTAAAGTGCTACAAACATTAATTCTGTCTTTGAAACCCACCTGCACAGAGAGGAGAGCTGAGCAGCGCATCTGTAATGCTAGTGAAATGAGCAGCCCTCTAGGGGGCCGAGCGTTAGAACCAAATACTGGCCAGAATTAGAATCTCTGCCTCTGTGGCTATTCATAATGTCATTAACATAAAGGCAATTAAATGAGTTTTTAACCCTCAACCTCTTTTTGTTATTAATGAACATTGGACATAAGGGAAGCGCGAGCGAGACCGCGGCGGTAATTATCTCCTCATCAGAGAGCTGAAACAGGCTTAAATAGGAAAGCAAAACAGATGATTATTGGAAGTGTTTGTAGCAGGGTGGGCCCGTGGGGGGGGGGCTTCTTTAATTTAATCACATGACATGGAACCAGGAGGATTAATTAGATGGGCTCTTCCCCTCACTGGGCACAGTGGTGCCAGCCTGGAATACTGGCATCCTAGGATGCGAACAGAGATCTCTTCTCAGTCAGATTGTCACTGTGATTATTATGAACGACGCAGACCTGTCTGCGCGCCGTGGACATCCTCACGGAAACGCTCGCTCCATCTGTGAGGAATTTTACGGAGCACGAGGGAGCATGTGCTGTTTACCTACCACCATCTCAGCTTTTATCTGTTTATTTTTACCGGCTGTTAGCCAAGAAAATATCATCAATAATGACTTGCGCTGACTTACATATGTTGAAACTTTGTAAATATTCTGTTGAGGGGGATCAAGGATTATTATGTGGGCACAAATCCTTTTTTTTTTCTGTTGAAAGACTGGGAATTTTGTTGTAAAATAATTACACAACTTTCGCACAGAGGGATCAAGCTGAACATGCGCGTGACACAGATGATAAACTGTTTCTCCTTTAGCACCTTTGTGCGACACACAGGAGAAACTGGTTTATTTTTCTCAGAGATACAGAACATTAATCATAGCCATTAGTGTGTTTGTGTGTGCGCGCGTCGTGCATCGACGTGCGAGTGTCTGTCCTTGAGTTCCGGTGCTTGAACGGGTCCGCCATACAAACAAGCAATGACAGAGTTACAGTTTATCAACAAAAACTGGATGCATTTTATCAAGTGGCGAATCGATCTGAGCTCAAAGACAAAGCACCATGTTATCCTTACAGCTCTCCAGGCCACAGGGGTTTAACACGAGAGCCAAGACACCACCAACAAGAAAACACTTGAGCTAAAACACTACTCTCCCTCCTCCTCTTTCCTCTCTGCTCTCCCTCTGTTTTCTCTCCCTTACCTCATGCTCCCCAGACAATGTGCTTGGAGGTCACAGGTCATCATCACTGTGTTCTTGAGGTCTGCAAACAACTCATTATCGAGCCAGTGGTCTCATCGGGGCACAGGCTCTTGGGAAAATGATGTGGCAGTGTAGCATGCGGCTGCCGCCGTGAGTTTTGGTTGGTCCTGCGGGAAGACCTTGCTGTTTTTATGTGCCTCCCTCATGTTTAATCAATTTTTAAAGGAAATATGGTTTGAAAACATTATGTATGAAACAAATTGGGAGAAATACTAATGCCAGTTTTAAATAAAAGTCTTTATGATGATTTCACAAACTGAGTGTAATCGTATAAACACTGTGTCTGTTTAAGAAAAAAATGCAGTGCAGAACTGCGGATGTGGTTTCCAAATTGAAAACAAGTCCATGGTTATGGAGAGTGTGATATTTCACAGCTCTATCAACTGCTAACTAAGCTGTCAAACGAGTAGAATCGGCTCGATCTTACCCGACAAACAATACACAAATGAGCTATGGGCAATTTGCTGTGATTATGCGTGCAAATGGGTAGACTTGTTTTTAATTTGCTTTCCTTCGACAGAGTGTTAAGAAAGATTATCCCCTCACGTCCGCACCTCACTCTTATAGCCAAGAGCATTATTTGCTATGTGACAACAGAATAAAGAAACATTTGTAACAAAAATTGAGAGTGAGAGAAAAAGAGAGAAGAGAGAGCAAGAAAGAGACGTTAAGATGTTTGAAACAAACATGTCAAAGAACAAAGGGAGAACGTCACAAGCATGTGCCTGCTATGAGGCTGTCCTACAGCCAAAAAGTGGTCTGCTGGAGTCCCCCTCTCAAACAGAGACCTGACAGAGGATAAATCTGTCTGGTCCAAGGTCAACCTGGAGTGAAAAACCCCTCTGAACCTACTGACCCCTCAGTACATCCTGACATCTCTATTGCAGCCACAGGGACCCGTTCTCATTTATAGAAGTCTTACTTTAGTGTATATGCTTGGAATATAATGGCTCAAATATGAGCAGGGACTGTCAGTTTAACATGCTAATTTTATAGTAAAGCTAATGTAAGGAGAATATAATTATAATAAAACCACAATTAAAAGTGCATGTTCTAATTCTGGAGAATACCATGTTTTTATTTCGCCATGGCACCTTCACTGGCCTGAGATCTGTGGCTCAGATGTACTTAATTGACTGTCTATGTGTGATTAATGATAACGACTTAAACATGCACATCCTGGACTTTCTGACCCAGAACTGAAAGGCAATTTAGGCTCAGAGGGTCATCTCAGGAGAAGCACTTATCTCTTTCTTACACCAAACTCCACGTTTGGAAGCAGTGGAGAAAGTTGAAAGGAAAAGAGCAGAAGATGGGCACCAAGAGAAAGTGGACGTGTGAGACTTCACTCCACACAATGATTTCCCTACCCACCTGAATTCAACAATGATGAAGATATTTGACGATATTCAATTCATTATCCTCTCACTGGCCTTTTAGTGGGGTCATTCAAGTGTTTATCTGAATCAATATCAATGGTGCAGTAATTTGGTTAGCACTTTATTTTACAGTCCTGATATGCATGCACATACTAGGTACTAACCCTGAATCTACCCCTAAACCTAATTTTAACCCATGTACTTACCTTATATTACCCTAGGTAAGTACACTGTAAATAAACATACTGTAAGTGCACATATACAGCTAAGGAATATAGCAAAATAAGAATTTCATTTTTATTTAATTTAATTATTCAATAACAAATGCAGTAATTGATTATTTCTAAACATAGTCATTGACTAGGTTTTAAAGGCAAAATAATAAAACTGGCAGTGTACTGAAGTTTCAGCAAAAAAAATGATTTATTGATGTAGTTATCTATGAACACTGTAGTTATCCATTGACTTGTCACACTTTAAAATGGAGCCTTTGTTCTAGTACTGTTGTATAAACCTGAATTTATTTGGTTAAACCTAATAGATATAACAAAAAGAAGCATTGCTTAAGTTTTAGTGCATGGAAAGGTGATGGATTCGATTCCTAGGGAATGTGTCTTGCTTTGGATAACAGTGTCTGGCAAATGGATAAATGTAAATGTAAAAGGACTGAGAAGCATTTGAACTTTTGCCTGCACACATGCAACATATTAAATCATTCGCCCCTCTGATGAAGTTACTTTAATACACTATTAAATATATCACTAATTACTGTATATTACAACATATCGTTTTATACATTTTTGCAAATTATAAGTTTAGCAATTTCTGACTATTTACATTTTTTCTAGACTATAACGAACTAATTTGTAGAAGAATACTATATTCAAACTTACAATTGATTACAATTATGATTACAGTTATTTGTGTGTTGATCCAATTCAAATGGAATTAAGTAACAAAATTTGAATTGATTGCACGCAACGATAGTAAGTTATGACAACATGTGCAGTAATTATATGGACTTTATCTTAACCAAATTAAACAAATCCATGTTTTCTGTGTTACTGAATGCAAGTAATTCAAGCTAATTGTATTCCAGTATTCAAGGTAATTGGCTTATTTAAGCTAACAATGTCTAGAGGTCTTATACCTTCCTGTATGGCTTATCACTAGTGGTGCATGTGTACAGCTGTTGTTTTAGTGGACGGCAAGGAGGAGACAGTCTCCACAGCAATCACATGTACTCAGTGTGATCTACAAGCAGCCACTCTGCGTGAGAGAGTACGGCCTACATCAATCACTCTGCCACCAGACCTGGCCACCAACCACTGCTCAGATAAATGGCAAGGGTCTGCTTAACATCATTAACGAAGGTTTTTAATCAACTCCCAACTCTTTCCTCCCCTACCAACCTGACCAATGGCTTAAACACGACCTGACCCAATAAAAATGGCTGCTGTTCTGCTGTTGCCAGTCACAGCAATGGCTCTTCCATTCAGCCGTGGAGGCTGTTGGGGTTGCCAAGTATAAACAGAATGGAAGAAAACCAACTTATAGTCAGGTCAATGAACAAGACAGGTCAAAAGGAGAGTTAATTTGAATTAGCAGCCATGCTCTGGCCGCACAGAAAATCAACAGTTCTCTTCTGTGATGTCAGAGCCTTTAGCCAACCTCTGTAGTCTGCAGATGGATGATTATCATGTGGGGACAAGCAAGGAGCTTCTGTCATGACTTCACAATGATGGTGACCATCTCAGGGTGTCCTTGGCCTGTGCTTGGAGGTTGTTACTGGAGCTGTAAAATAGCACGACTTACTAGGCTCGCCCACAAGCGCTGCCTGTCTTGAAAAGCCTGGCCAGACCCCCACGCAGACAGACAGCGCCCCACACAAGCCATAGGGCAGTGCGCATTAACACAGCGCTAATTAGCCAAAGCAGTTGCCATCCAATTATACATGCTTCAATCAAAGCACAGCGGTCAAAGGGCATTCATGGCTCTGTCCACCTCAAGCACAAACAGACTTAAATGGATGCTCCACCCAAAAATCATTTACTTGCCCTCATGCTGGTCCAGATGTGACTTTCTATCTTCAGATGCACACAAAGATTCTTAGAAAAATAATCCATCTCTTTGAGTCCATTTAGTGCAAGTGTATGGGACCTACAAAGTGGACATGTCAAAAAACCACACAAAGTGAACACAATGGTAACCCATATGACCCCAGTAGATGAATCAGTGGTGTGTAAGACAATAGGTAACACTTCAGATTAGGGAACATATATTTACTATTAACTAGTAGTTTTCCCTCAATAAACTCTTAGTTTGCTGCTTATTGCTAATGAGTAAGGTAGTTGTTGTAGTAGTTATGTTTAGGTTAAGGGATCTAGAATATGGCCATGCAGAATAAGGCATTAATAAGTGCTTATAAAGTACTAATAAACAGCTAATATGCTAGTAATATGCATGCTAATAAAAGACAAGTTAATAGCATTCCCTAATCTAAAGTGTTATCAAAAATACTATTTTTATTATTTATTTTTTTATTAACCATGCTTCCAGCCAACAGTCACACATGGGTTAATGAGTTGATGTATGAGTCAGCACATTGTGAAGCATGATGTAAGCGTGTTGTGAAACTTCTCAGTTTTTACTAGAGTTTCAAAATGCGCTTACATCTCACTTCACAACGTGCTGATGTTTATGTCTAACGAATACACTTATGACAGCTGGCCAGAACCAATGGTTCATAGTTTAAAAAGTTTAAAATATTAGATTTTTGTTTTTTTGCTCACACGCACCTATTGTTTCACTTTAGAGAACACACTGATTCATCCACTGGGGACATACGATTACTGTCGTGTTCACTTTGTGTGTTCATTTTTTTTTTTTTGTGCTTCCTGCATTTGCATTATATGGATCCACAGAGATAGATTATTTTTCTAAAAATCTTTGTTTGTATTCCTCTGAAGAAAGAAAGCCATGTACATTTCAGACAGCATGTGAGTGAGTAAATCATTATAATATAGAGAATTTTCATTTTTGGGTGACGAATATCTCTTTAAATATCCTGAACTCCAGATAAACCAGTACAAGCATGCAATAGGGGACACAAATTAGCTTGTTCAATAAATCTACCCCATAAATGTCCTCCAATTTGTCCTTTCTGAAAAGAAACTGATCAAAATGCATGTTTAGACCATTTATTATGATTCATACCTAGCCATCTTTTTTCAAACCCCCTCTCATTGCCTACAAAGATGGCACTGTAGACTGCCTCAGTGATATACACTGTCATCTGTCACCTTAATGGGAGAATTTAATGCTACATTAATTACACAACAGAGACTGCATAGCCGGCAGCCACCTTGTGGTCTTTTTTCTCTTCTTCTCCACATTGGTAGTTGAGACGGGATTACTTGCTGTCACATTAATTTGCCTCTGCACCATTTCAGTTCTTAATACAATATGGACCTGATATCTAATTATTTGTATAGTTAGTGTAGCTTGATGTGAATTAATTTTATCACAGTCAAGATGAAAGCTCAAAACTTATGCTGTTCATGGATAAGAGCCTAGAGTGGAAGGCTCGGTTTATAGTGTTTGCCAATTAGTAATGCTGGTTTTTAAAGAGCAGAAGGCAGCATCCCCATTTGGGACTGAGGCAGGGAGGGGGGCTACTTAATCTGAAGTGTCTCAGTAAAAACTCAGCAGGTTCGGTACATATAAGGTCCCTGAGCTCACATCAAGCTCAACATACAGTGCAGGCTCAATATAAATTAATTAATCAAGCCATTCATAAAATAACTACTAATTTGAAAAGAATCTTTCATAGCATGGCAGTATTAAATATCAAACTGATGACCAGCCTTTGGGCTATTAAAGCAGGAAGTAATTTATTAATATATGTCTTATTGCTTGGGATGATGAAGTTAAAATAATATTCTGGGTTCAATGCAAGCATTGACAGCACTTGTAGTAACACACTTTAAATACTAACAAGTTCAGTTTACATAGGGAAAAAAACAGTTTGGAAACCAGCTGTCTTATTTTTGTTGTTGTTTTTTTCAATGCAAACTTTAAAGGTAAAATAAAGAAAGCTAAAAATAAAGAAAGCAAGTGCTTCCTGTGTAAATTTAGTAATAAATATCAAGGGTTAACATGATATTAGTGTAGAAAAGAAATTGCTTAACTTTTCTCTGTAATGTTATATCCAATTTTCCTTTGTTAAAAACCTAAAACCTTAATATGACCATCAAGATGACAGTTTAAACTTACACATCTAAAATAATACACAACTTTTAACAGCAGAATATATGTAAGTGCTTTTATAAATACCTCATCACAAGTACGTCACTGCAACGTAAATCTTTGCTTTGGTTACACTTTATTTTAAGATGTCTTTGTTACAACAGTTGTTTAATTATACAATTAAGTACTGAGTCATATTAATTAACAACATATTGTTAATAGGGTTAGAGTTATGGTCACAGTTTAGGCATAGTTGCTTGTAATTAGAATTTTGTTTCCGAATGTGCAAGTTCTATGGTTTTTTTATTTATTTTTTTATTTTTATTTTATTTTTTTTTGTGGTATTCAGCATTATGCCCCAAATGTTTTAGATTGAGCTTAACTTGTATTGAACCCAGAGATAGAAAAAAAAAAAAAAACTTTAAAAGGTGCTCTGTGTCTGACTGAATGAGGAGTGTTTCAGTTTTGTACGCTCTCTGAACAGCCCCAGGCCAAAATCTGACCATAGCTTTGCAGCACACCTTGCCCCAACAGTCACATAAAGTTAAGCTGTTTCTGTGCTGTGCATTTAATACATTTAGTGTTGCTCTCAAGGGTTCGTGAAAGCGTATAGGGAGCTATGATACAAGATGTGAACGATATCTATCGCTTATGGAGTGCATTTGAAGAAAATAAATATTTTTTCATTCTTTACAGTAGGTCTCCCAAAGAGGAAATCATTTCTCATGAATACACAAAGCATCTTCCTTCTAGCCCTGAAACGAAAACACACAAGCCTGAACGACGTTTACCTTTAAATCCTGACTGAAACTGATACCCTGTCTCCAAGCTGAAGAAAAAGCTGAGACAAAGCTTGCTTTTAAATGTTGTCGGTTTCTGAATTTCTATCCCTAGCCATCCTTCCTACACAATCGAAATCCCCCGTGATGAGTTTAGCATATTGTTTGTGAATAACATCCGTCTGGGTTGGTGGGGAGTACCTGGCATTGCCCCTTTGGCTGTGTAAAACATCTTCTCGCTGCGTTCTGTCTTGCTCGCGGTTATCTCCTTCTATTCTTTAAGGAATTCCTTCTGCATTACAACAGCCTCTGTGACAAGCCTAGAGATGTTACAGAGAGAGAAAGAGAGGGAGGTCCTTAGGGAGGGCTTATTGATTTCTGAAATGCATTCTAAAGGGTCCCCGGCCCGTTTTACTGTGGGGCAGTTGGGTTTAACAAGGACTTTGAACTCCTCACAAGCAGGAACGGTGAAGAGCATTAGGGTAGTCTAGAGGATACTAGGGGTCTTTTCCACACGCCATGCTTCCTCAGGCCTCGGCTCTAATGGGAGGAGAGGATGTTGGGTGAAAAATGCTCAGCCCAATCACACATGCAAAAAACATGAGTGCCAATGGGGTAATCTGATTACAAAACAACACTGGGGAAGAGCATGGGGGGGTGAAGGAGTCACAGTTAATAATATCATGAAGGCAGAGGTAAGAGGAAGAGTCTGCTTATAGGTATGGGGCTAATTAACAGAGTTTTGTCTGCGCAAGGAATCCAGGGCAGAAAATAATGCTCTGATTCAATATTCCCTAAAGATTGTCTTCAAAGCTATAACAGGGGCTATTAAACTCATCAGAAATTATAATAATAATGCGAGCTCGTGCGACACTGCCGGCGCTTTCCGGCTCTTTCAGAGGGAGGACCTGCTGTGTTTTATTCCTGCCTGTGAGACACGGAGGAGAAAGTGCCTCTAAAACACATCAACCCGATTACACGCTCTCCCATGGTTCATGGTATGATAATAAGGATGCTGATGATGCAAACACCATTATTGCAAATTGCTCTAGAAACAAGGCATGAAAACGTTGCACAGAGGCGTTAAAATGTTGCTCACTTCTCAATTTCTCGACAATGTGCCGTTAAAGGATATTTTGTGCATTCTTTCTTCCAGTCTAATTGCAGTCAGCGTACATTCCCAGCTCTGTGATTTTCGCTGTGGGCACCGTAATAACAAATAAATGAAACTCTTTGACAGTCTGCTAATGACTTGTTATTGAAGTTAGAGCGAACATTACATTGTAATTTAGGTCCATTCACAGTTTTTGCTTTGCTCTCTTCATCTCTCTCTCTCTATCTATCTTTTAACACTTATGTATTGCACACCACAGCACCCAGGGCACAACAAAGAGGACAGATTAAAAGAAATAAGACTTATATTTACAGGTCTACTCTGGATTCAAGCCACACAAGTAATTAAACTTCTTAACAAATGCTCTGTCAGTGTGTGACAGAACACCGCAGGACACCTGCATGTGTTGACGAGGTGATTTACAGCGACGGTCAAGTTTAAAGAACACATTCAGTTGACTCGAACACCTCGACAGGCAGATTCGTCTTAACAATTGCACTCACAGCATCCCCACCTCTGTATACTTTCCATTTATCAGGAGACCAGATGAGGCTTGACTCATCTAAATGGGGTTTTTGTGGGATGGACAATGACTAATCTATGCTCAAGTGTCCCAAGGTCAATTAGACCTAATTGAAATGACATATTTTCATCTGTGAAAGAGTGCTGCGCTATTCATTATAATTAATGTGTAATTATAGTCTTATTAAGTACTTATTACACTGTAATTACTCCTGTGGTGGCAGAAAACGATAATTGATACCTGATTATTCTGTGAACCAAATTGTGCCTTTGAAAAAGAGAAATATGTCACGTTTAGTACTAAACAATTTAACACAATAATGCTTGAAACTGTTGAGGAGAGATTTTTCTTTTGTTTATTTTGCACCAAGTGCAGGTGTATGGTGTTAGACTCTTTCTCTTATTGGTATTGACCTGCTGCTCTCCTGGCCATCAGCCCTCCTCCCAAACAAAAGAGAAGCTGTAAGATCCGTTCCCCTCTCTGCCGGCAAGGAGCATCATGCCTTGTGCTATTTTTCTCACTCTCTCTCTCTCCTCCTCTGTCTTTTCGTCCTCCCTCCAACTGTCTGCTCACATTTCATTAAGTCAAGAGGAAACAGGACTGGAAGCCATTGCTGGGGATCCACTCCTATTAGGGCGCCTATTATCATCCCAAATCAGTCACGTTTTAGCATTTAAGTGCTGAAAGTTCACGCCAGATTTTCCAGAACTGTGCCCTGAGGTATGGAGGGTGCATCAAACAGGAATAGAAAAAGTGTTCCTCTCAATTCCCTCTTCACAGCTTCTGCTAAAAACACTTTTTTCTTTTCATCGTCTACCAAACCAAGTGACTGCTTGCAAAATTGCAGCGGATTTCACAGGGCTGAAGTCAAGGGGTGATGGGATGCTTGCTGAAAGAGCCTGGCACAAGTAATGAGTGTTCACAATGTTAAGTAAATGAAATGCTCTGTTACAAATACTCAGCTCAGTGATTTTCCTTAAACTGCTCCAAATTTCAAGTCTGCAAATTTTGCACTTATTCTCATTTTCCTTTCTCTGCAGACATCAATAGATACTTCATAAATATAACAAATATAACACACACACACCGATTTAAAAATGTGAAAATTCAGCTTTGCCATTACAGGAAAAAAAATCACATTTTAAATGTGTATTAAAAAAGAAAACAGTTTAAATTGTAATAACATTTCACAACATTGCTGTTTACACTGTTTTTTATCAAATTGCATTTATTTGATAAAAAATACAGTAAAAACAGTAATATTGCTAAATATCATTCAAATTTAAAAGACCTGTTTTCTTTTTTGTTTTAATAAATTTTACAATGTAATTTATTCCCTATCAAGCATAAGAGACGTGTTTCAAAAACATTTAAAAATCATAATTATTCCAAACTTTAGGTACCTTTTAAAAAACCTGCTCTGTATGTCTTTCATTTCATACGGCTTTCATATATGAGAAATTATCACTTTCTCTGAAATATGTACTGTATATTAGTGCTTTCAGTAATAAATGTGAATATATATATATATATATATATATATATATATTTATAATAGATCTGAATTGAACATATCGAACATGACAGTAACTTACACATGCTGAGAGTGACATAAACACAACTATTTGCAACCTTGAAAACCAACCTACACGAACACATGCCACACTCAATCTCCAGAAAACACACATGCATGCACACGCTTCAAACCCTGCGCTCGTATTCATACACAAACGCTCACACTCTCACTCTCACACATATATAATTGAGATTTTTCACACAAGGACACAGAGAGCCTGAAGCCAGTGAGTAATTGCACCAGCTATCATTAGAGGGGAAAATCAACAATTTTAAAAATACACCAAGCACCTTTCATCTTCTCCCCTCTCTAATCGCACCAGTAAGAGGCATGGAGAAGAGGATCTTGATGTAGTCAAACTATCTAAACAGCGCCGGCAGGTGCCGGCGCAATCAGCCGCTCTGAAGTCGATACTACAGGACGTGTCCGTGTGATGTGCGGCCTGTTCCCTCACTGTCAGGGCTCCGCTGGGAAATGTGATGTGACCTGTATCTCGTATTGGGCACATTTCCCCCCTGGTGAATACAGCTCTAAATGGAACCCAGATTCAGAGGGTTAGCTACACTGCTCAGCCAGCACCACCATACGATTTGTTTGTTTGTTAACTGTAATTTGATGTAGTTTTCATCTGCTGTGCTCCTCCCCCCAACAAATATTCATGTCATGGAGTGAGAAAGAGAGAGAGAGCGAGAGAGAGAGAGAGAGCGAGAGAGAGAGCGTTTTCTTCTTGTCTTCCTCTGACTGAAAGGCTGCCTTCGCTCCCCCTGAGGGAAATGGGATAATGAGGATCTGTATGCCTCCGTTCTGTCTCATTTCAATTGGAAATGCCGCACACACTCTAGCAGTCACACACCCTACACTTTGGGTCGGTGATGGCCGTATTATCGTCCCTCGTTTCTTGTCTGACAGTCCATCATGTCCACACATGCACACACACACACAAAACACACATCTCCTCGTCACACTCTCTTTTTTAAACGCTGTATCTTGGTCACCGTTCTGTTTTCACACAAATTCAGTGGAGATAACAAATATGTTTCTTTAGCATTCAAGCTCCCTTTCTTTGCCATACTTTCTTTATACATGTTTGTGTATATTTATTTGTTAGCTTCTTATCCTCTTATTATATCGCTTTTGTGCAATATAGCTTATTAACAAGTAATTAATTTGTTTCATGAGAACTTGGGACTAATTAAGTTTTCTTGGAACTAATTTAGAAAAAAAGGACTTTTAAGCCAATTACATTAAGTCTTACATTTCAGGGTTTATATACTAAAACTATTTATTTATTTATCTATCTATCTATCTATCTATCTATCTATATATATATCTATCTATCTATCTATCTATCTATCTAATCTATCTATCTATCTATCTATCTATCTATCTATCTTTCTATCTATCTATCTATCTATCTGTATGTCTGTCTATCATGATTTCTGCTGATTTTTTTTTTAATCACTATAAATACAGATGTAACTTTATTTATGAAAGTTTTTGCATACTTCTGGCAATATATCCATAAATAGCACTGCTGAAACTAATTGTGATTTTTTTTTTTAATAAATGCAAAATAAGTTTGACAATATGTACACACACATACAACTTTAAATATTAAACCTTGTAATATTCTGTATATTGCTGCGCTAATTGATCATTTGATTCATTAACTATCATTTAAAATGGCACTAAAGGTAAAAAAAAATTACAAAATCACAGCAAAAAATATAAAAAAATCACAGCTGAAATATACATTAAACTAAAATGTAAAATAACCTCGAGATTTATATAGTACATACATTAAATTGACAATACATTAAAATAAAAGTGAATCTGAAAATGCAACACTTATCTTCTAACTTTCCTCCTAAGCAGAATAATTTGATGATCTTCTGTCTTTAAAGACTTAGGGGAGAAGCTATGTTTTATTGTGTAAATACTTCAGCTTAGCAATTAGCAATGATGGCAGTGATGGTCATCTGGTATGTGACAGTAAAGGTCAAAGGTCTAGTGATATTTGTGATGGCATGGTGCAGCGAGCTGCCAATTTAACGGCAACGGTCCTCACCTATTATCCTTAATATTGACAAATGCATAACAGTGGTGTCAAGCGCTCATGGTTATCTGCTTGCCTTTCTCTCTGATGCCAGCCCCCCTAGAGTAAACGGCAGATAAACATATTCTCTTCAAACAATCCCAATGACAGCCAAATAGCCTGCTTGTCGCTTGTAAAAAAAACCCTCTAATGATGCATGTCGAGGGAGCGGCCTGCCTCCTTGTAGGAGACGAGTCCCTCGTGTATGAGGACGAAGGAGGGGGGGAAATAATAACAATCCCTAAAATATTCCTAAGCTCAAAAGTCCCGCAACTGACATGCAAAAAAAAGTCCTACTCACCAAACCTTTTCAAGATCTAGCACTTTTTTAATGCTTTATATCTTATTCCCATTTTCCTCTCCTCCTGTTTGTCGCCCTTCCCTTCGCATGCAGAGTCAACATTCATTAGGCTAACCATTAAATTGCAACTTTTGTAATCTCGTCCCAGCCGTAGCAGAGAGTGGGATTTTAATCACAGACAATTGGACATGATGGGTACATGCGCATCAGAGTAGAGGCCTTCCTGTTTGAACTTAGTCTCTGCTCGAGATTCGTCTCGAGTGAGTTCTGGCTTCTGCTTAGTGCTCCACTTTCCGTAATTAGAGCTGAAACGTTGACGAGACTCTCAGAGAAGCAAGCCGTTATTTTCGAAACGCAAGTCCTGATACATTTTCCCCGAGGTGGGGGTGAGAGGTAATACACAAATTCATATCCATGTTATTTTTATTCATTTTCGCTAATGGGATGCTTTGTTAAACATCACACTACTTCCCTCACCATCAGCACAATCAGAGCACATTACTCCACCAATTAATGGTGAGAGGAAACGCAAGGGTCCGCTAAGCTAGCTTTTATCATCATATCATCAAAATCACGTTAACAGATTTTTGGTAATGAAGTGGCTGATGACACTCATATGAATCCTGCCATCAAAATGCTCCTCGGATCTGATGAATGAGACATTTGCAATTAACAGGAACTGGTGGCATCATTTTAACTTTTTATGTATATGTGATTGATCCATTTCATAAGTGCCATTTCTGAATGAGGTAGGTTTTTTTTTGTTTTGTTTTTTAAATCTCAGCTGTATGTGTATCTTAGGTAAATACTCTGAAATCTGAACAGGTATACTGTTAGAACCTCACTTTTCTAGGTAATAGCTAAAGAGCTGGTAAAGCAGCCAATGAGAGAGCGAGAAACCTGTGTGTCTTAATGACGAGACAGACAGAGCGCTAACAGCTCTTGATTAGCTCCGTTTATCTCTAATTAATTACCTTTACCTAATTAGACACCCTGTTTTGGCTAGACACGGAGTCAAGTAGACTAGATTATTAGCGTGCTCATTGGGCCTTTACCAAAGGCTGAAATTAATGTAACGTTGGGAAAGAATCCTCTGTTTTAATTGTGCAGGTGTTGCCTTATGGCGCCGCTTTATCATCCGCTGGCTCCCCTGGATTATTAGTGGGGTTTTGTACAGGGGGACTATTCTGTGAAATTCACCTTGGCAACGGCTCATTAGTTTGGCTTGTTATTGTATTATTTATTACATTTGGCCTTCCCCCTATTACACAGGTTGATTCATGGCTCCTCTCTCTCTCTCTCTCTCTCTCTCTCTCTCTCTCTCTGACACACACACACACACTGTCTCTATCTCTCCCTTGTTCTCTGTGGTTTTATGGCATGGCTGGCTGAGGTGACTAAATGTGACCCTGGAAATACTTTAGCAGTTTTACAGCTAAAAAAATAATATCAGTTTCCAAGACATGAAACATTATAAATTGTCAATTGATCACTAAATAAATAATAATAATAAAAAAAAACTGGCAGCAATGTTTAACTAAACAATATGCCATGAGAGGCTGTGGTAAATTTACTGTAACATACATATACATATATAACATAACATAATATAATATAATAATAAAAGGAAGAATCTAATAAACAGCTGAAAAGAATATCAGTTTCCAAGACATGAAAAAGTATCAATTTTCAAATGATCACTAAATTGATGAAAGACACTATTGCTAAATAAATAGTTATTTTTTAACAGTACTACTACTACTACTACTAATAATAATAATAATAACAACAACAATAATAATAATAATAATAAAAATAATCTAATTATCATATCACATAACTAATATTAATATATTGATTGACATAAAAAGTGCAGTTGCAGGTTTTTAATCTGCATTTTACAATCAATTTGAATTCAGCTCATCCGATCAAAGTTTTTATTCATAAGCTATCCGTTTTATGTTTTTTTTTGTCATAATAATTTTCCATAATAGCATAAAGAAACTGATCATCAAAAGTTTACGATAATAAAGAAAATAAAAATAATATTAAACCTGTATAACCTTGAGCAACATTCCCACATTTTGTCTGGACAATAGCTTAATCAAAGATGCTGTTTTAACTTATAATTCTAACAAGCTTTATATACGTCACCCCCTCCCCCTCCATCACATGAATATTATTATAACAGAATGTGCATATATAATGCGTATGGTGCACATGTAAAATTGATCACAGGCATTATGCATGGAAACAGGCATATGAAGGCAAAGACGCCTTCCTCGACCAGCACTTGACATCAAATGAGGGAGTTGTTGGAGTATTACAGGTCTGCATGGAACGATGAATATTTAAACATGGGATTAACAATTAACATGGTCCTCTCACTTTCACGGGCTAAATAACAAGTAGTTTTGCATCAGAGAATGAGACCTTGAATGATGGAAACATGCAAGGTGAAATAATGATTTAATCCATTTCCACACGTGGTGTGGTTTGATCATGCTTAGTCAGACTAAATATATCTTGCGGATAACCACTGGCCCAGAAGATGTGAAATACTGTTTGATTGTGTCTATTACAGCTATGGAGTTTTGGCAATAACTCTGAATTAAATCATTTTCTAATACTTCCACTAGTGAATAATACTTCTTTCCCATTGTCTGTTTACTCTGTTGTTATTTCTCTCTGATTTTAATATTTAAAGAGTAGCTTTAATATAAAAAGAATAGCTTACAGAAAAATGAAAATGTTCATGTTTCTCCAGACCTTCTTTCTTCTGTGGAACACAAAATATGATATTTAGAAAAATGCATCAGTGATTTTGGTCCAAAAAAATCCAAATAAATAATTTAAATATTTTGTGTTAAGGTGAGTAAATTATGACAGAATAACATTTTAGTTAAACAATCTATTTAATGTTAAGTGTAATATTATTTTTGCTGTTTTACATTTTCTTAAGCTTTTCCCACAATCCTGGACCTAATTATTAAAATTAGAAAGAGAGAGGTTAAAATAGAAAGAACAGGAGATTTAAAAGAAATATTATGCACTAGTCAAAAATGATGAAATAATCCAAAATGCTCAAATCAGTGTAAACACATCACAGACTTGGCCTGACAGGTCATTCCACTGGAAGGCAAAGACATGCCATGACATGAAAAACGTTAGCTTTTTGAAAATGGCTATTGATTGTAAATGTCACTGTATAAACCTTGTGCGGGTTGACAGCTTACTGTGAGATGACTTAGAAAATGTCTGAGCTGAAAAATATCACTACAACCATCATTTTCGGTGGCCAGGGGGAAGGAAGCGGGGGCATGGAAGGGTTTAAAGGATAAAAATAAGATGCACCTGTGACAAAGATGCATTGACTTGCGTCACACACAAAGAAAGATGTCCTTGACCAGAGCTAGTGCAGGCTGAAGGTAAAATGCTGGCATAGTTTTTCAGCTTTGATTGCCAGGGCTTCTTCGCCCATCAAACTCTGACTCATCACCAGCTGTTTTCTCTTTTTTCCTGAATCCTAATCGTGTTGGGGTGAACCATGGCTGACAGTTTCAGAAAGCGACTGACACACAGAGGGTCCAGGGTGAGGGTCTGTCACAAACAGGACAGGGAACTTCTGATTAAATCTATAATAAGAGCATGAAAAGCAAAACTACCATTTAAACGGTCTTCCATAGTCTGCTATTATTTGGCATATTTCAAATAATTACATGTGCTAAAACTAATTACTTTTTAATTATGAGATCACTCAACATGCAAAATATTGTTAATAATTGTTAATATTGTTCTCCCAGCACTGGCTGCCGGTTACGGCTCGCATCAAGTTCAAGACACTGATGGTTGCATATAGAAAAGCCCCAGGCTCAGCACACTTCCACTCACTCTTATGAATCTACATCCCCTCCAGAAGTCTGAGATCCACTAGTGAGTGACGCCTCGTGGTACCATCACAGAGAGGCTCAAAATCACTTTCCAGAACATTTTCGTTTACCGTTCCTGGCTGGTGGAATGATCTTCCAACCCCTATCCGGAATGCTGATTATCTGACATTTTTCAAGCGACAGCTGAAAACTCACCTCTTTCGTCACTATCTGACTAAAAAAATCCTAAAAACAAAATAAAAATAAAAAAAAACATATATTTTTCTCTTTCTCTGTCTAACTTGTACTTATTTGAACCATGCTTGAAACTTGGTATGACAAGCACTTCCTGTATCTGTTTGCCTCTTTAAGATGAATCGCTTGATGTATTCCCCAACTGTAAGTCACTTTGGATAAAATTTCTAGAGCCCCAAAATGTTTCTGTTTACATTATAAAGTATTCATTTAATAACAATTATCTACTCCTGATTTCATTGCTTCTTTTTTGTTAGCTTGTGGTGTAGCTGTACTTTTAAATACTTTAAATTATATGTAGGTTGTAGCTGCAAAAAAGCTACAGTTTTAATGTAGCTTCCCTTTATACAGGCTATAGATTCATGTAGTTACTAACTGTTTAGGGATTATGCATCACTTTCAAACCATCTGATTCACCTGACACCCTCCAATCAGCATGACTAATTAGTACAGACGTCTCCATTGCACAGCATTCTGTTTTGTCTTCAGTTCACTTCCCACTTGACAAAGGCTTTTATTTCATCAGCTATCTGTAAGCAATCACCCAAACTGACAGTATCGTATTGAGGCCTGTCTCTGTCTCTTTCTGCAGCACATTGTTCTGAGAGAAACACAGTCTTGCCTTGCTCACTCAATCAGAATGGGTGAAATTAACAAAAATGGAATGACACAATCTGTCTTTAGCGATTTAATGTCATTCGGCTCAGCGGCGGATGGGAATATTCCCAGCGGCCTTAATTTGTTAAATGTACGGCAGGTATTTAATGTGGGATGAAAGCTGGCATGCGTCAAATTACGAATGAAAAAATGAGGGACATGTGTCTTTGGAAAACGAGACCTTACTGTTAGAAATCTCTGTTTGCAAACACAAGAAAGGAAATCAGGCATCATCAGTGGAAGAAGAGACGGCTTTGATCCACCGAGACATTGCGGTGTCACTTTTAAAGTCGATTAAGGACCATTAAAGTGTGTCTGCATGTGGGACTGCTCATTTCAAACATTTAGTGATTAAAGTCCATTCATGTCCTACTATAAAACTGCCATAATGACAGGTTGTATTACTTCCACCCAAATAAGATGCTTCAGTTAGCGCTTAGATTTGGGAATCATTTGGGAAACTTCGAGTAAGTGTGCGTGGCAGTCAGTAGTTTATTGTTCTATTTTACTGACGCAGGTGTTGGCCTCTTTCAGACGGAGCTCGGCTATTTAAAAATTCTGCCATCACATTTGTTTCACTTTGTTCTGCATTAAATTCACTTATGCAGTACTTTAACCAGTTCTGTTGAGCTGTCCTGTGCTGTTTCAGATAAGTAAGCAGATTTAATTGTAGAACGTTAGGCCGGGGCACGTGTGCTTGCGGCCCAGGACTCTGCCAGCGGGTGGCTGAACAGAAATAGCCCATCAGGGGCACATAAGGTTCCGCTAGCATCCAGAAGGTCATTCATAATAGCCTGAGCATTTCCTCTTACTTTCTCCTTCCTTGTCTTTTCTTGGCAGCGGTTGAAGTGCACCTCTCTATCTTCCTCATGCACACAATCGTTCTTTCGCTCTCCCCTTCTCCATCCACCCCTCCTCCTCTGTTCTCTCTCTCTCTCTCTGACACTCGCGCTCCGCTGCTGTCCTCAGCATCTCCGTGGGGCGGTGACTAATTGCCCCCGTAAATCACTGAGCAGGCCGCACGCTCCTTCGTTTATTTTTCCTGACAGTAATTTACTGCTTGCTCTTTTACACACTTGTCATTGCGTGTTTTTCCTCACATTAGAGTCCTGTGGAAAAAGGAGTGTAATTAACAGTGTGGAGCTCGCCGGCCACCGCTCTTTCATCATGGTGTGATAATTGTGCTCCTTGTCTGTCACTGTAACCTCTCTCTCTGTTTCCTAGCCGGCTCTCCCCACCCTATTTGTCAACCGCGGGAATCGTGTGGCTTTCCCAATGCCCTCGCTCCGACGTCGCACGCCAAGGCACCAGTTTTCCTATTTGTCCGAAGCCTAGGTCATTTATATCCCCTGTGCCGCTTGTCAAAAATATTAGCCTGATGCGCTGCGGAAGATAAAAGATCCATGGTAAACACACCTGGACTGGGTCCTGTGGTAACTAAGGATACCAGACTTCGTATCTGAATTACGGCGGCGCATTGAAATTAGGGTCACGCAGAAGCGTTCACAGGTTCGCTGAGCTGAGCTGAGCAACTACTTCCTGTCTTTACCACAAGACGCACGCTCATCAGCATATGCACATACTTCTCTTTCACGGGCCGCCGTCCATGAAAAATCTCTGCTGCCGAAACAAAACACAACTCTATTTGCAGGGCATACAGTAGATTCTATTTTTAACAGGGTTTGGGACAGTGATTCACTGCTCGTCTCATTATCCTGTGTGGTTCTCCAGTCCCAATATATCCATCACCACTAACCCGCGCCCAAGAGGTTAACTCATCAATAACTTTCGGAGGGAGATGAACCCATCCGAGAGACTCTCTGGCTTTGACCCCGCTCTCTGCCCCTCTGCCAGAGCCTCCTAGCCTTCCCCCAAAGGTTTCAGTGGATTTTGATAATATCTTTATTGGGGCTGTCATGGAGAGGGGCTAATGGGACGTCTGGTCAAGATTTCAGGATCCATCACGGCCAGGCTGAGGAATTAGCATGGAGCTCATGCATCAGCTGCCAGAGCTGTCATCCCCCTCCCCGTCCCCCAGCTCCATTCATTACAGGCCCCTGCCGCGCGCTTCTGCAGGGCTGCCGCGCACCCTGTCTCCGCTTGCACCATCCTCTTCTCCTCCGCTACCTTAACGCCCCGGTGCCACCGCTGCCAGGCTGAGCTGACAAAGACCCCCTCACCACGCCTCTCGGTGTCAGCCCCCCGAACAGTAGCCACTAAATTAGGAGCCACAGTCAGCTCTTCCTTTTTGAAAATGAGAAGACTAGTCGGGGCCAGAAGTATTCTGGGAGAAAACGGCTGATGCACCGTCCCTCCTTCCTCTTGTCCTTTAAACTCCTCCTCTCCACTCGTGGGTGTGTTTCTGCAATATCCGAGGGGGTAACGGGATGGAATTAACGTGTTTAAAGCTATTAAGGGTAATTAAGGAGCCTTTGGCCCGTGCTGTAAGAGAGAGGGCCTTGACTTTGATTACTGTTGGCCCTCTCGGTGCTAGCGGGGTGCTTCGTTCTCATTTACGGACCGTGACCTGCGGCACACGCAAGCGCACCACTGAGGGCCGGGGTCCCGCCACTCCCGGAGAGAGAGTCGCCCGGCGTTCTCTAGTTTTCCCTCTCTTTGTCTCCCTCCTGCATCAAAAGCAGCATCCGCTAAGAAGGTCAGAGCGAAAATGAAGGCAGGCGCGTGGGGCTACAGCTGGGGATGGTGGCCCCGGTCCTCTCCCCTCTTCCCCTCATTAGCAAATCAAAGCTGCCCCGGATAGATTCACACTCCTCACCTGATTTTGTCCTTTTGCTCTAATCACGTAGCCACACAATCTTGACTGACAGTTTTCTGTATAATTGGCCAATGATCTGGAGCTGCTCTAATAACCAGAAAATCCCCTCTGAGAGACGGCCAGACACAGGTGACCTATCTCTACATCCCACACACACACGCTCGCGCTCCTCTACATATACTGTATCGCACAATACTTACACAAATCTGACTTATATCCACACGTTCGGCGCAAACACGCGCCGGTGTCACCGGCGGCCACCCCCCATCGCCATCTGCATGGGCAGTGTTTGTGCCATGCTATTTGTGCATGGAAGAGAGCTAATCCTAATGTTCGATAATGATGTGAATATTGGATGAGCAGCTCAGACAGAGGAGCCTCACTTGCAGCCTCTAATTACTGTTCATTTGCCAGAGTATCAAAGCCTAATTACTGCTCATCTCAATATTCCCCAGGACAGAGGGGGAGTCAAGGCAGGGTTTGGAGGAGACGGCCCCAGGAGATCAGTCAGTCAGCCTTTATCTCTCTCTCTCGCTCTCTTTCTCCCTCTCTTACTCTGAATAGGTTAACACGGGTGTTTGTGTGTTCAGTTCCTTCCTGCAAGCAAACAAACAGAGATTCTACAAACAAACACACTGATCAGTCTGAGAGACAGCGAGAGAACTGGGGCCTATAATGCCAAGCTTATTGTTTCTTTGCTCTCTTTGCCTTGTGTTTTTAATGTGTTTTGGGTAAATATCAGACAACGGGAGGAGATGGGAGGAAGCTGCCAGCATGTCTCTCATTCTCTCTTCAGATAAAAAGCATTTTTTCCCTTTTCCTCTCACCTAATCCTGACAGAAGCCATTGCAATCACTAGCTGCCACCCGTTTGACAGTTTCTGTCACCAATTAGCAGCTAAATCGACATCACCCAAAACAAGAAAACGAGGCAATTTATACGTCTGTTATTTATCGTTGGCTTGTGTACTGTATGTCTGGGTGCTTCCCTCTCATCTCTATCTCTCTTTTTGTCTCTATCTCTGTTTGCATCTCTTTCTTCTCCTCGGATGCCTGCTCTTCCTCTCGCCCATCGCTCGGTCCTGATGGGCGGGGACTGGATCTCTCCTCTTCTCTTATGAGGAAGTTTGGCGGCTGATTTTTTACCAGCCCATGCTCCTCGAAAATTTACAAGACGTCAACAAGCTTTTAATGAGGTGAGCCAAGCTGTTCGCCAGGCCCTGCCACTCGTTCCTACCTTTCTCTCGCTATCTCTCCAATGGGTTGTTAAATGAGGAGATGCTTGTAACTCGTGCACTTTGTTATCATTCAATCAACATGAAGACACAAACCAGTCATTGTGCTGCTGTTACTCTGGTGATTTACTCTGCTTTGTGATGCAGCATGTGTGCGTGTCACATTCCTTATTTCTCCTCCCTGTAAGACAAATGATGCTAGCTTGAGCTATTTGCACACTGTCTGGATTCGTAAGATATTTGAAAGCAATTCTGATGTTTGATGATATTGTAATAGCAGCCAAATAAATAAAAACACTAAACCGGCCAATTGTATATAATTGTATTGAAGTTCACCGTTTTGCTCTAGTTTAGCTCTAGACTAGTTTATATATTTGACTATACTGATGACTAACCAGTTTCATTTTTAAAGTTTGCATGCACACACACCCATATATAATAAATCACAGGATGCATTATTCTTTTTTTCTTGGCATGTACGGTGCATTTGGTGTCTGTCTGTGGGCAGGTGTGCTGGTGTATGCTAGCATTATAATCATCTTTTCTATTTTATAGCAACCCTGTAGTGTGTAAAATAATAGGTGTGGATTACAAGACTCGTGGAGAATATAGAAAATCTATATTTCACACAGCGAGGTGCAGGGACAACACATGTCAGATGTATTATAATGGAATGATCAAGATGTCAGATATGCTACAAATATGTACAATACAGATGAGCCTCTCAGAGGTGCATAGCTTATTGGCAGGTAGGTAAACAGTATGACAATGGAGTTGTCTCAATCAATATTTGCTTCAGGAAGTCATTTGTTACTGAATGACGTGATAAATATGCTGCCGATAAAGTGAAGTGTAAGTGGATTGTATAAAAACAACAACAACGATTTAGATTATTTAAATGCTAAATTAAAGAAAGCAATCTTATCATTAAATTTATAATCAAATTTAATTTAATTTTTTTTTTTTAGCAAGACAAAACACCCACTCATCTTTCTATTTTTAATCAAAGGTCCTTGTTATTATACGTGAAGCTTCTTTGATATGATTTTTAAAGGCCAGCCATTAAAAGACTTAATTTATACATTGTGTCCGAGCTCTAGAAAATGTACAAAGAACAGATCATTATGTAATTACAGGATAGCAGAGCACATCTCAGCTGGTGTGAGAGTGTGTGTTGTAATTACGTGTAGCATGGCGTGGTGCTCAGTTAACCCAGCAGAGGACTGAAGGCTCAGTGGTGAGCTCTTGGCCTAAAGTGCTCCTCATTTAAACCGATCGAAAAAATCAATGAGGTGAAGTATGATTCTGCACTCTTTCTGCTTTGTCCCTTTCTCCCAAGAGCTCTCTGTTAACTCTCTTTTACCAGCTGAGCTCATTCTGTGTAAATAACCGCATACACGTATGTGAAGCTGTCTGAATGCTGACCAAAACTTAGTTAATGACCACAGGTAGGAGTGGCAGATATAACCAAAATGTTATATGATGTTAAAACAATTTCAGCTAATCCACTAAATTAAACACTTTACAAATCACTGATTATTTTCTCTTTTTATTTGTAAATTTTAACATCTGACAGTTTTGGCTCATTCACATATTAATCTGTAAAGCCGATACAGCTGATGACTTCACATAAATTAAATTCTTTATTAATTTGGCAAGTTGCAATCTTGCATAAATTAAATTTGCAACAACCTAACAACCAGTTTTTCCTCATCTTCACTAGCTTGGGACACATTACTCTGTATTTTCACATAGCTCCATGTTTTTTCAATGCTTTCATTTCGAAGTCATGCAAAATCATATATTTCCACAGAATTCTCTTCCTCTAGGTCCACTAAAAGATAGCCATTTGTAATGCTAGTTCAAAAATGTATCTCAGTATTTTATATCTTCTTTCTGATAATCAAAATAGCCTTTCCAGTTATCATTTTGTAGTAGGGATAAACAGTATGCTAGGCTAGGCTAGCAGTTAGACTAAGGTATGCTAAGCTAGCAGGTATTACTGAAAAAGTCATTTAAGTAGGGGGTAGACTGAGTACATTTGAGACATTTTCGAGTTGAAACACCTTAAATAACTTGCATACACAAGAACACCAAGCCGTGATTTTTGCTCCACACATGTGTATTAGTGTTCTCTTTGATCGTGGGAAATTTAAAATGTGTGCGTCTTTCCACTCCGAAAATATCGGCAAAAGTTTTTTTTTACAAGGTGAGATTTTCATTTCACCATGTCCTTTCCACAATGAATAGCTTATTATTATTTTATGATTCTTATTATTATTATTATAGCTTATTATTCTTTTATGTTAAACTTATATCATTGCAAACGTTAATCTGTGCTCTAAAAATATACATATTTTATGACATTGTGCAATGCAAGGTCTTTTCATAATCTAGAGAAACCTGTGAGTATGTCAGTGGGGTACGGTTGAGAAACAGTGTATCAACTGTACCCGGATTGGTGTCCTATTGCTTCACATGCTGTTTAGCTGTACAGTGTTATGATAATAGGTTAAAAGTCACATTTACACACATGCTACTCGTTTTTCGGACACACAGGCTACACCCTGCAAAGTTTCGGGAATGACATCCGCATATTTATGTGGGATTTACTCTCGAAATAGCAGTGATTGGTAATGGACGGAACATAAAATATATTGATTTAATTCTGGAACTGGTCCTGGTCAAACCTCCACAGACAGCGCGCGTCCCGAGCGAGGTCTAATTCACGGACCAAAAGCATGTGTAAACTTTATTGAGATCGGGACATATCAACCAGTAATTTAATTTCATAACTGTCTATTATTAATGGACATGTTTTCTAACATGAATGTTAAAGGGATTGCATAGCATTTTAAGAAAAATGCAAGGTGGTAAAGTGGGTACAGTTGATACACCCTTTATAGGTCGCTATGCATGGGCGACATTGGGGGGAGGGGGGGCAAGGGGGGGGACAAATTGTTAGTCATGGAATCCCTGATGTTGGCGCCGCTGCAAATGGAGCGCTAAATACCCTCAACATGTTTTTGCAGCGTTGAGCAATGTAACCAATCACAGACATATCTGTTGATTTCTTAAATGCAATGACCAATCAGAAACGTTTTGTCAGAATTCACTCACCGCTGAGCAGCGCCGCAGTTTTTAAGTGCAGTTTTGCACGCTCGTGAATCATCTCATGACTAAGTGCAAACGCGATGTAAATAAGAGATTCTTTGATGAGTGACGCTTTTTAGTGATAAGGGTATATAATCTAGGGTATAATCCATTCAGAATTTGTATGAAACTCGTTTTTCGGACACACAGGCTACACCCTGCAAAGTTTCGGGAATGACATCCGCATATTTATGTGGGATTTACTCTCGAAATAGCAGTGATTGGTAATGGACGGAACATAAAATATATTGATTTAATTCTGGAACTGGTCCTGGTCAAACCTCCACAGACAGCGCGCGTCCCGAGCGAGGTCTAATTCACGGACCAAAAGCATGTGTAAACTTTATTGAGATCGGGACAGATCAACCAGTAATTTCCTTTCATTTCCAGTTAAATTCATGGACCATAAGCATGTGTAAACTTTATTGAGATCGGGACAGATCAACCAGTAATTTCCTTTCATTTCCAGTTACGGACGGTAGAAAGTTCAGCAATGAATGGTAGGCCTATGCGATTTATGACAGAATATTGTCCCACAACTGATCGTTTATTTTTTCCTCACGTGTCGCCTTTGGTAACAACGATTCAAAACGGAAACATTTAAAGTGACGGGAAAAAGACAAGGAAAACTTCAGTGAACATCAGAAAAGCAGCGTGCACATTTCTGGTTAAAAATGAAAGGCTATCAACTGACACTTGGGAAGCATCACCATTCAAGTCAACAGAAAGAGCCAAAGCTAGTCCACAGTTTACTAAACGGTGGCAACCTCTTTAAAGGGGTCATATGATGCGATTTCAATTTTTCCTTTCCCCCCCCCCCGACTCAAGAGTCAAATGTTGCTATGTATACAGTAACAGTTCAAGAAAATAAAATGCATATTCAGAGGCTGTGTGTATTTGTGTACTGGTACTACCTACGTTATGGGGACCAAATGTCCCCACAAGTATAGTAATACCAGTAAATTCTAACCTTATGCGAACATTTTTTTAGGTCCCCATGAGGAAACAAGCTTATAATTCATACAGAATGATTAAAAAAGTTTTGAGTAATGGGTAGATTTAGGGGTAGGCTTAAATAATATACAGGTATCTATATTGCTATTTTTACTGTTATGTTTACATTTATACTGTTTGCCATATCTTTTCTAGTGTTAAATATGTGTTCCTATTTGTTTAACTGAATCTGAATTCAATAAAGCAAATAAATAGGCCTAAATCAGATTTTGTTTTTAAATGCACAACTGTAATTTTGTAATTTATTACATTTGCAATAAATGGTTAGCCAGCTTTAGAGCATTAAGAATGCGGGGCTCAACTGTACCATGGTACTGTTTCAACTGTACACCATATGGGTACAGTTGAGACAAAAATGCACCTTATGTTTATGAGCTAATTGTGGAAAATATAAACTACTTATGGCTATTATCAATTTATGATATTGGTACATAATTTAGTACATAAGCAAATGAAATATCATGTGAAAAATCACTTCATTTCAGCATCTACTTTTTGTGTAGTGATGAAAAAAGCAGAAAGTGTCTCAACTGTACTCAGTCTACCCCTAAGCTAACAGAACAAGAAATGTTTATTTTGACCGTTTACAGTTAAATCATGTTTTAGCATCTCAGCATAGCCCTGACTGGCTGTTCATATTGCAAAGCTTTATGGCTATATGTTTCTGTTTTCACAATACTAGCATTATCCATTAATTTTACATACATTTCTGTTAACTCTAAAACACAATGCAACGAAGTGTAAAATTCAAAATACTTGTAAAACACCTGCAAAAAATAAATACGGAACAATTCCTTTAAGTTATACAGTATATTGTGCCCTATTTTTACAGATTTTTTTAGAGTGCACAGCTCAAACCAGAAATAAAATAAAATAAAGGAACAGTATTTATTGGGCAAAGCACTACAGATGGTAGATATAAAAAAAAGTCACTTAATACAAAGTCAGTATTGTAAAAATGTTGGCTTTAGTAACAATATAAAACCCATTTAAAACACCTGGTTTAAAGATCCCCTCTCTGCTTAACATCACCAGGTCTGTTTAGGAAAGAGTTCAGTGGAAACACCCGTCAGTCGCGTCAAAAGGCTCTGCTTAATCATGGAAGGCACTAAGGGGCTGAACTGATTCTGTTGAAGGGGGTGAGGAGTGAAAATGCTGACAGACAAACCTGCGCCGCAGGGGAATGGAGCGACCACCACTGACACACTTTCGGCATGTTTCTGCTTCATAGCCATCTTTGCAAATGACTTGCAGAACACTCAAGGGCAAGACCTTGTGCAACAGCGCAGTCGTTTAATGAATTTTAACATCTTTTGTGAGCAGTCACATTTACAGCACAACTCCCTCCAGTGACGCTGTGACTGAACCCGCTCAACCTGCTGCATTTAAATCCTTCTGTTAAAGAAAACGCTCCTCCTTTTATGCAAACAGTCACCTCGAGTGACTAGGATGTGTCTCCACTGTCTCTCTCTCTCTGTACTTACCCACACACCACTGCCCATCCATACACATGACCTACAAAACAATAAATGACTTTTAGCCCTGCTGTAAAGTATAAAGAATTTAAAAATAGAGCCCTGGGGGCTGCTTTGTCCGTGGCTGGAGGCGTTATTATAGCCGGCCTGTCACGCGCCATCCCCTCAGGTCATTACTAGCGGGCAGAGCTGCAGCCCTTGGCAGCCTAACAGAGGCAGAGTGCTCCATTATCTGGAACAGGGAGCAAGGGAACGAGAGAGGGGAGGAGAGGAGAGGCCTGGACGCTGATCTGAGGAATGAGAAATGGGGAGATGGCAGTGAAAGCTGTGGGGAAAGGGGGAATGCTTTTCGGGACTGGCCCGGCTCCTAGATGCCACCCATTTGGAGGTTGATTCGCAAATGCTGGTGGTTTGGAGCGCTGACAAAGGAAAGCTTAACCTGATCAAGGACATAATTGCATGTTTTTTTCATCCGTTTTCTTTTTTCGTTTGATGCATATATTCCCTTTAGTTAAATGAACGCCTCCCTGCCAAAGTCCGATCGTGCTGAATTTGCGGAGCAGGGGCTGGTCCTGCAGATGAGCAAACACTGCAAGGTGCAATAAGAGGTCTTTATTTTACACAGCTCAAAAGAATGAGAATGCAATCACATCGCAGATGGTCTGTAATTCAAAGATCTTTTATTCGTCTCAAAATCTCCCACGTCCCCAAACCACGTATCAATGCCCTGTTCATTGTTCTAGTATGGCTTGACATGAAAGGCAGAGTTGACTGAGAGAATAAATAGTAGTAAGACGTGTCTGAACTCAGATACTGACTGTTGACAGTGGATTGGAGGCATCTGGTCTTATGATGCTGCCGTACATAAGGAGACTAAGGCAGTCAGTGATTCCCCACAAGGGTTACCCAAAAGGGGTGTATAGACAGCTTACAAGGGGTTTAATCTATAAAACAGAAAAGACAACTTTATTTTACATTCCATCTGCTCTCAAAAAAGAAAAGAAAGAAATTTTGCTGCTTGTTTAACTTAAAATGCTACACATATTTGCTAATTCAACACAATTCTCTAACCCTTTCTGTTGCGACTTAATGTCACTGTGAGATTTCAATTCTCATTTAAAAATATAAGATTACTCAGGTCATTTATGTTGATTACTTACAGTAACTCAGGGTTGTACAGGTTTTTAAAGGGATAGTCGACCCAAAAATGAAAATTCTGTCATTAATTACTCACCGTCATGTTGTTCCAAACCTGCAAGACCTTCATTCATCTTCAAAACACAAATTAAGATATTACTGTACATAAGAAATGCTGTGGTCCTCAAGACCAGGATTGAAAACGCAAATTGAACACGCAACACACAGAACACTGCATTTCAGATTTTTTTCTTACCCAAATTAAAGGGATAGTTCACCCAAAAATGAAAATGATGTCATTAATTGCTCACCCTCATGTTGTTCCAAACCCATATGACCTTCGTTCATCTTCGGAACACAAATTAAGATATTTTTTATGGAATCTGAGAGCTACGATCTCTAACGATCTCCTTGCTACGTTTCTGGACGTTGATCGTGTAAGGACCCTTGCTGTCTCTGGGAGGGTCAGAGAGCTCTCAGAATGCATCAAAAATATCTTAATTTGTGTTCCGAAGATGAACGGAGGTCTTACGGGTTTGGAACGACATGAGGGTGAGTAATTAATGACAGAATTTTCATTTTTGGGTGAACTAACCCTTTAAATGTTCACTATAACAGA
>NW_015557171.1:249415-250095 GCF_001515605.1 Sinocyclocheilus anshuiensis
CTATAACAGATATCAGCAGGAAGCAAGTTTGAATGTCTTGTTTTATCGATAATAATAATAGTTAAAGAAAAGTTATTTGAATGATTGAATTTGATTCAGCTGCAAAGACATTTGTAAATAAAGTGAGATTAAATTCATAAAGTGTAACCCTAATTTGTATTTAATTATTATGGCCTACAGGATTGCATAAAATTCTGTGTTTGTATTTCCCACTGTGAAATCATATTTCTGATGTATATATTTAATCAGCACATACAGCATATAGGCCTACACTTCTGAGACAAATCACCTGACATATGTGTCTTTATGTACCAACTTGGACTGGATTAACATGTTTATTACAGAGGTGGGAGTGTGTGTTTTCTAGATGTGGGCCATACAAAATGTCATCTGCTGTGGTTGCGTGCATCATGTATGATGTATTGGTTTAATTTTAACTTATTTAAAAAAAAAACTTATTTAAATAAACTTCACCAGTTTATAGAAGTGGCTGCTATATACCAATGTAACTGAGCAGAGAAATCTAGACTAATATCGTACCCGGTGAGACCTAATCAGCATAAACATTGATGTTTCATATAGTGATGGGAAGATTGTATTTTTATTTTTGCTTTGTTGATATCATTAATTTGAATAGTTCAATTAAAAAAAAAAAAAAAAAAAAAAAATTTTGTACATTT
>NW_015557171.1:250398-255546 GCF_001515605.1 Sinocyclocheilus anshuiensis
AAAAAATAATAAAAAAAAGATTATGCAGTCATTGACCGATTATGAGAAACCGAAATGATTCATTCAGGGTTTTCCGGTCTGAGTCATTCATTCTTTTTTCAAATGATCATAGCTTGTACAGTACAGAATTAATTAGTTACATTTATGCATTAAATGTATAAATTGCAAGAGATACAAAGGTAAAATTACATAAGAAATGTGCTGTGTACCAAGTGTAAGAGCTTGTTTTGCATTAATAAAAATATTTATATATTTACTTACTTAATTCACATTAGACATTTTAAAGGGGTCATCGGATGCCCATTTTCCACAAGCTGATATGATTTTTAGGGTCTTAATTAAAAGTCTGTAACATAGTTTGGTTAAAATTTCTCAATGGTAGTGTAAAAAACTAGGAGTCATTCTTGTCTACATCTGCTCCGGCGGTGAAACAATGGCGAACTGATGACAGCTCACTCAGGGCGGGTCTGAGGTAAGACACCAGTCCAGTCTGTGCTGAAACGCTACTGTCAATCAAACTATCGTGGGAGGGGCCAGTTTTTGTGACATCACACAGACAGGCATCTGAGATCGGCTCAATTTGAGAAAGGGGTAAAGATTTTAGTAGATAAAAAAAAAAACACTGGGTGGATTTTTATCATTATAGGGTGGTTGTGAACACACATTGCCAACACACATTTCAGTTCAAACAACTTGTAAAAGTGCATGTAGCATCCAATGACCCCTTTAAGTAAAAAAAAAATCAAGGATTTTACAGTCAACAGCCACAGTCAAACTTTTTTTTTTTTTTTCACTTCAAACTTATTCAAATTCTTGCTGTGCCCCAGTTTACCAACTTTTAGTATGCCCTAAAAGTGTGTATGCTTTTCTGTAAAGAAATGTGCATACTTTTAAATGTTTAGCAGAAAGTTTCAGTATATCCATGTCATAATTGAGCATAGCTATGCGTCCTGTCAGTGTAAACTGGCCTCTCAATCATCTTGTCACAGTTAATGTCCTAGGCGCTCCACATTTACATTATTCTACTTAACACTTCTTCAGACTGTTTTGGAGAGAAAAAAGTAACATGATTTGCATAGTTATGCATTTAATAGTAAATGTCCAAACGTGTCTGTTTAGCTATTGTGCTATTTGTATCTTTATAACAAATTTACAGTGTTGTTGCAGCTTAAATATGAAACAGACAACATAAAATATTTTTCATCAGGTTAGATATCGATTATTAACTCTATTAAATCTAATCTAAATCTAATTAAATGTGCATATCCGCCATATTTGTAGTTAATTCTATTCAAGTTTATATTTGAACCAGATCCTCCTCCAAAGCACAATGAATTATAGGCAGTAGGCTATTAACTGTAAGATATAGATTTTTAGATTCAGATTTAGATTTTAGATTAATTTGTAGATTTTAAAAAGTACATGATTATATATGAATTTGAAGTTTAATCATATTTGTAAGCATTTTAATTAAAAGGTAAACATTCAAGCACATTATCTCATACACTTAGCTATTTGAATATTTATTAACTAATGATCTGTTAAACATTATATAATGTTTGTTAATGATTTATTAATAAAAGTTAAAATAAATTGTTACCCCCAACACTGCATGTTTTTGATGTTTCTCTTATCTGACACACATTTGAAGTCTTGCAGTCTTTGGCTGTGTCTGAAAGCTTAGGCTGTTGACTTGTTGCCTCTCAATGACTTTGCAGGAAGCATTTCTGCATGAAGGTACCTCACGAAACTGATTTGAACGTGCTTCTGAGGCAGTGTAGTGGTTTAATGGTCTACAAGAAAAAAAACAAAAAACAAATATAGAACAAGCTTTGGTGATAACTGAGAGAATATTTAATTCTCTCTATAATATAGAGAGAATATTTATAAAAAGTTAGTCAGAAACGTACATTAACACACCAACTGCAACATTCAGGTGCCATCTTTATTTTTAGCTCAGCTGTCACGGAATGGAATACACAGGATTGTGGGATATCAAAGGCAGTGAAGGACACATGATGCCTTCAAAAATTGATCAGATGAAGGTATCTCAGGAGATGGGATGAGAAGCTAACATTGGATTCGGACGTGCCTTGATCCCTTCCTACCTTCTAATATAAATCAAAATTAAAATAAAATTGTATTTATAAAGCACATTTAAAATTAACCTGGGTTGGCCAAAGTGCTGTAAATGACAAAAACCAAGAAATAAAACAAGTAACATGAATGGATTTACAAAAGATTAAAAGCACGAGAGAAAATATGAGTTTAGCATGGATTTAAATTCAGCTAATGTAGAAGCAGTTCCAACACGTAATGGTAGGTTGTTCCACAGCTTAGGGCCAGCCACTGCGAAAGCTCGATCACCCCTCCGTTGTAGATGAGATCGTGGGACAGACAAGAGATGTTGATCTCTTGATCTAAGGTTATAAGTAATGTAGGGATTTCATGAACAGGACACTGATACGCCACTGAATCACCATCATGAGGCTTCGAATTAATTCAGTCAGGAGAATTAGGTCAGAGAGGTATTTGGGGGCTTGACTGCAGCGAGCTTTATATATGAAAACTACAATTTTAAATTCAATACAGTATTGGACTGGCAACCAATGTAACGACTGTAGAATTGAAGTGATATGATCATGTTTACGGCTGCCCATGAGCAGCTGCATTTTGGACCATTTGTAGATGAGAAATTGAGGAGAGAGAGATAGCCCGACATATGAGTTACAGTAATCGAGTGTCGTAAATGAAAGCATGAATGACTGTTTCAAAACTATCTCTACAGTCTCCGAAAGGCAGCATTTTTCAGCTTTCGGATGCAGCATTTACTAATGAATTGAATCAGGTATGTTTGATTAGTTGGCGATTCTCCAGGACCAGGATTGGGAACCACTGCCACACACTATTACACCGCCACGAGCAGCCTGAACTGTTGATACAAGTGAGGATGGATCCATGCTTTCATGTTCTTTACATCAAATTCTGATCCGAATGTTGCAGCAGAATTCGAGACTCATCAGACCTGGCAACCGTTTTTCTAATCTTCTGTTGTTCAATTTTGGTGAGCCTGTGTTAATTGTAGCCTCAGTTTCCTGATCTTAGCTGGGAGAAGTGGCACCCAGTGTGGTCTTCTGCTGTTGTAGCCTATCAGCTTCAAGTTTTGACATGTTGTGCTTTCAGAGATGCTAGTCATGCCACACTTAAAGTCACTTATATCATCTTTCCTCCCCATTCTGATGCTCAGCTTAAACTTCAACGGACTGCCTTGGCCATGTATACATGCTTAAATGCATTGATTTGCCACCATGTGATTGGCTGATTAGATATTTGCGTTAATGAGCAGCTGAACAGGTGTACCTAATAAAGTGCCCGGTGTATATTTCCTGATAAAGAATTGCTGAACTAAACCAAGAGTGAGAAAACTATTGATGCAACTTCATTGATTTGTGTGGAACTGATGCACATGTTTAAAACATGTAAATTGAAAGCACTTTTTCATTCATAAATACAGTTTTCTCATTAAAGGTAGAGATGAGAGGAAATTCCTATTATTCAAACAAGACTGATTATTTTTTGTTTAAAGATGATATACTGTAGCAATTTTAAACATAGCAGTAAGCAGCAATTATCAGGCCAAGCATTACAGAAGCAAGGATCTGGAAAAAAAAAAAAAAAACTTTTTCTTTCTCTTTATTTGTTCCTTCCCTTTCTAGCTTGTACTTATTTGAACAATGCCTAAAACTTGGTATTACAAGCACTTCCTGTGTCTGTTTGCCTCTTTAAAAAGAATCGCTTTATGTATTCCCCAATTGTGTATGTATTCCCCAATTGTAAGTCGCTTTGGATAAAAGCATCTGCAAAATGACTAAATGTAAATGTAAATGAAAGGCAGCAAGCGTCAGACCAACTGCAGCATTTAGTAATTGAAGCCGTTTTAAGATGATTTTAGTCAAAATGGCTAAAATTGGGGCAGTCGTGGCCTAATGGATAGAGAGTCGGACTCGTAACCCAAAGGTTGTGGGTTTGAGTCTTAGACTGGGTGCCGTAGCATTGGCTGCCCACTACTCCGGGTGTGTGTTCACGGTGTGTTTGTGTTCACTACTGTGTGTGTGCACTTGGATGGGTTAAATGCAGAGCACAAATTCTGGGTATGGGTCACCATACTTGGCCACACTTCACTTCACTAAAAGAATCATAAATACAACCACTAGTAATATGATTTAATGGGTTATCACTTTTGACCAATAGGTGGCACTATTATCAAATCAATATGGTGTGTTCTGTGTGAGGTGACAATGGCACACACAAAGTTTGCTGTCAATATGTCAAAGCTTTGCACAGATACAACCTCAGAGTCATTTTGGCATCATGCCTCAAATTTGTTGCGGCACTACACAAACAATAGCGGTCACCTCAGCACAAACCTCCAATGTGAGTCCCCGCTTAGCTTTCCCTGAGAAGTATGATGATAATCCAGCTCAGTGCAAGGGGTTTCTTCTCCAATGCACCCTGTTCGTTAATCAACAACCAACCCAGGGGAAGAGAACTGCGGTGGAATATGCTTTGTCCTTTCGTACGCTCGCCGCACAAACGACGTGGACCGAGGATCCTCTGAAGGTACATTTCAGGAAAGGTCTAAGTCCTGAATTACAGACAGAATTAGCGTGCCGAGATGAGGGGAGAACTTTAGATCAGTTTATTGTTTATTGAGCTATTCATTTTTTTTTTGTTTTTTTTGTGTCGGCAGGTTAAAGCGATCCCAGTAACGTGATATTTAGGCACTGGAATGTGAATTGTACCAGGAGAACCCCGCCAAAAAAAATAAACGGGAGTTCAATACTCGCGGCCTCGGACGGGTATGCTTCGCCGTTAGTCGGACGGAAAGGCCAAGATTTGCTTGACCGGAAGGCTCTTGCGGCGTTCGACAGAAGTTTAATACTCACGGCACGGACGGGTAAGCATCACCGGTGGTTGAAAGAACGCATATTTACTGAACTGGGAAGGCTCATGCAGCATCTGACGGGAGTTCAATACTCACGGCATCAGACGGGTAAGCATCACCGGTAGTTGAAAGAGCACATATTTACTCAACTGGGAAGGCTCATGCAGCATCTGACGGGAGTTCAATACTCACGGCATCAGATG
>NW_015557171.1:255738-260220 GCF_001515605.1 Sinocyclocheilus anshuiensis
TTAACACATCAGAAAATCTTGGTGCTGCTTTGCATCTGAAAGTTAAGCGCACGACAAAATAGAATTTCCTTTGCCAACGTACCCCAAATAAGTGCCGTGAATCTGGATGGATAGGCATAGCTTTGAAAGCTGAGGTGATGTCGACTTTTGCCAGCCAAGTGCTAAGACCCGTGATTTTATTATATTGATTGCATGATCAATGTCCTACTATTGAGAGGGAATTAGTCAAGGAAACGAGGCGTTTATGCTTGAAAACAGGGAGCTGCGTGGAGCTGACAGATCGATTAGAAGGCGTTTCTTACCCCAGAGTTTTCCTGATAGCCACTCCAATGGCCTAATGCGAAACTGAGAAGGCGGGGCATCAAAAGGGCTGATCATGAACCCTCGTTTAATTCACGACGCCTATGTTGGAAAAGCTGAACAGATTATTTCAGTGAAACGGCTGAACGCAATGAAAATTTTTTTTCTCTATGTTTTCTTCTCTAGCAACTGGGTTTCCAAAGCACATAGTAACGAAATTACTAAAAAGAACAAAAAAAAAAATGTATTTGGCAACTTTTAGTATCTTTAAAAAGTTATTAGATGTTAAAGACATGCATTTCCTCATAACCACCTGAAGAAGAAAGTATTGAAAAGCTAGCCAAGCGGCAAGTCGGCTAGAGACTTGGAGAGAGGTGCCTAGCAATACTTACGTCACATGTGAATTAGGTTGCTAGTTGCACTTGTTCAATAATAATAGTTTATTTTATGATAAACCTAGTTGTTAGTTTGTGCCTGTAATCATTAATCATTTAGGTACATAGTTTAACTTATTTTTTCGAAAATCAATCTTTTTCATCCATTTATCTGAGTGAAATGTGTAGTTTAAAATACAGGTAAAAATGCTAGTGAAAATTAATTCAGAAAATCTGAGTAATTTATTTGTGTATTCTACGCAGTTTGCGTCATGGTTACAAAATGACATCAACATCCTTTTGTCACAAGGTCGTTTCACCACTTTTAGCAACAAAACAACCTGCCTTTTAACGACTTTACCTAAAAATTAATTTGCAACACGGCTTGCGTCGCTAGAGGAAGCGGCCTCGTGCTAGCGTCTGCTGGAGGCCTGGCTGCATACGACGCTGCGGCCGGAAGAGCCGGGGTGAAAGGTTGAGCCGAAGCGGGAAGCAAGTGAGGCTTTGCTGCAATGAGATCTGGGGCGCGGCCCAGGCTCGTTGGTGGCCTGCCGCTGCGAACCCAGCGCTTAAGGAGAGCCGGGTCTTGTGCGGGGCGATGGTGGTGTCGAGCGAGGAGAGTTCGGGGCCTTGCGAACCTTCGCGAGGACGGTGCGTCGGAATTCATCCGCGTTTGCCTCAAGCTTAAATGTGGTCCACTTTCCGATTGGAGGAATTGTAGGCTCAGCCGAAAAAGAAGATGTCGGGGGAAAAATGGAAGTGACGCCGATAGAGGCGAGGTTAAGCCTCGGCGTCCACTACCCTTAGTACCCTCTGCACTGGAACAGCTGAGAACGGCCAAATTCTTCACCAAGCTGGATTTACGCAGTGCATATAATCTCATTCGGATTCGGGCGGGTGATGAATGGAAAACTGCCTTCTCCACGACCACTGGGCACTATGAATATCGGGTTATGCCCTTCGGCCTAGTCAACAGTCCATCTATCTTCCAGTCATTCATCAATGATGTCTTCAGGGACATGCTCAACAGGAATGTTATCGTATACATTGACAATATTCTGGTCTATTCCGAAACCCTCGAGGAGCATATCCAACATGTCAGGTCTGTTCTCAAACGCCTAATCCAGCACCAACTGTACGCCAAAGCAGAGAAGTGCGAGTTTCATCTGACATCCCTCTCTTTCCTGGGCTACGTGATTAGTCAGGAGGGAGTGGCCATGGATGAGAACAAGGTCAATGCAGTCCTAAAATGGCCACTACCATCTACTATTAAGGAGCTGCAACGTTTCCTGGGATTCGCCAACTTCTATCGTCGCTTCATCAGAGGTTTCAGCTCCGTAGCTGCTCCTCTCACAAATATGACAAAGAGGGGTTCTAGTCGTCTTCACTGGTCACCTATTGCCTGCGAGGCTTTTCAGGAATTGAAGCAACGATTCACCACCGCTCCCATCTTACACCACCCTGACCCCAGTTTTCCATTCATAGTAGAGGTTGACGCTTCCAACATCGGACTAGGGGCAGTGCTATCACAACGTCGGGGCTCACCTGCAAAGATGTTTCCATGTGCTTATTATTCACGCAAACTCAGCCCAGCGGAGAGAAATTATGATGTTGGTGACAGGGAGTTGTTGGCCATTAAAGCTGCACTCGAGGAATGGCGTCATTGGCTGGAGGGAGCAAGACATTCATTCACTGTTTTAACCGACCATCGTAACCTTGAGTACTTGAGAACGGCTAAGAGACTCAATCCACGTCAGGCTAGGTGGTCTCTGTTTTTCTCTAGGTTTGATTTCACTGTTACCTACCGGCCAGCTTCTAAGAACACAAAGGCAGACGCCCTGTCACGGCAATTCGAGAGAGATTCTGACTCCAATAGGCCTGAAAATGTAATTTCCCCAGCTCTCATTGTGTCACCTATTCAGTGGGACATTATTACTGAAATTGAGCAGGCTAATACCGAACACAACGTCCCTGCTGAATACCCCCAGGATAAGTTATTTGTCCCTGTAGCTCTTCGAGAGAGAACGATCACACACGTTCATGCTTCGCTCAGCTCAGGACATCCAGGTATTAATGCAACCATCCAACTACTTCAAAACCGGTTCTGGTGGCCATCCCTGAGAAAGGATACTATTAGTCAGATTCATGAATGCAGGGTTTGCAATACACAGAAACCATCCCACCTACTACCAGCAGGACTCCTTCACCCGCTACCCATCCCACAGCGTCCCTGGTCACATATTGCCATAGATTTCATCACCGACCTACCTAGTTCCAATGGCCATACTACGTTCCTTACTGTCATTGACCGCTTCTCTAAGGCCTGTCGCCTCATTCCCTTGCCTAAGTTACCCACCGCTCTGGAGACGGCTGAACAACTATGTAATCTAGTCTTCTGCTTCTATGGTTTACCGGAGGATATAGTTTCCGACCGGGGTCCCCAGTTTACCTCCCGTCTGTGGGCCGTTTTCTTCAAGGCACTGGAGATCAATGTGAGCCTCACCTCGGGCTACCATCCCCAATCCAATGGTCAGGTAGAGAGACTCAACCAGGAACTCACCCGGTTCCTTCGTTCATGTTGTAGTCAAAATCAACAGGATTGGAGCCGTTATATCATGTGGGCCGAATACGCTCAAAACTCTCTCTGCAAGCCCTCTACTGGGTTAACTCCGTTTCAATGTATTCTGGGATATCAACCACCCCTGTTTCCCTGGTCAGGAGAACCGTCTAACGTTCCTACAGTTAATGACTGGATTCAGAGAAGTGAGGAGACTTGGAATCAGGCTCATCATCATTTACAGCATGCTGTAAGACGTCAGCGGATTCAGGCTGATCGGCATCGCCGTCCCAGCCCAGAATATAGTGTTGGCCAATGGGTATGGTTATCCACTCGTGACCTCCGTCTCCATTTGCCATGCCGTAAACTCAGTCCCAGGTACGCGGGTCCTTTCCAGTTTCCAGATTAAATTACCCCTGTATCTTTTGAATTGGCTTTACCTAATCACTTCCGTGTTTCTCCCACATCCCACATTTCCTTGTTGAAGCCCGCTGCTGGTCCCGGTGAGGGAGTAGAGGAGGCGCCCGAGGACCAGGGTCCCCAACCCATAACGGTGGAGGGCGAGGAGATCTATCAGGTGCGAGAACTGCTCGACTCCAGACGCCGGGGGAGAACTCTCCAATATCTGGTCGAATGGGAGGGTTACGGCCCGGAGGAAAGGTCCTGGGTGAATGCAGACGACATTCTAGATCCCAGCCTTGTGGAGGAGTACCACCGGTACCACCGAGATAGACCGGCCCCCAGACCACGTGGAAGACCCCGGCGTCGACCACCTCCTCACTTCCGGCACTTCCGGAAGGGGGGGGGCTCTGTCACGGAGAGCGCTCCTGTTACTCTTCCTTCGGGCCACCAGAGGGCCCCATCACCAGAGTACTAGTTTCCTTCCCGCACTACATTTCCCATCAGCCCTGCACCTGTCACTGATTACTCCCCTACACCTGTTCCCCATTACGTTAGACTATTTAAGGAGCTCTTTCACCCAGGTTCACTGCGAAGTCTTGTTTTGCCTTGGTGAACATCTCTGAGCGTTATTTTGGTTACTGTGGACTGTCTTCTGTTATTACCTCTGCCTGCCTTCTTCTCGTGTTGTTTGCTGCCTGCCTCTTGGACTTGTGCTCTGGATACTGGACTGTCGACTTTGGATTGCCGCCTGCCCTGACCTATGACTGCTCCAGTTTCCGAACGATATCTGCCTGCCCCGATCTCAGGTCTGTCTATGATCACCATTCTGTCTGCCCTACGATACTGCCT
>NW_015557171.1:260395-262374 GCF_001515605.1 Sinocyclocheilus anshuiensis
TGTTCTCAAATGTCTAATCCAGCACCAACTGTACGCCAAAGCAGAGAAGTGCGAGTTTCATCTGACATCCCTCTCTTTCCTGGGCTACGTGATTAGTCAGGAGGGAGTGGCCATGGATGAGAACAAAGTCAATGCAGTCCTAAAATGGCCACTATCATCTACTATTAAGGAGCTGCAACGTTACCTGGGATTCGCCAATTTCTATCATCGCTTCATCAGAGGTTTCAGCTCCGTAGCTGCTCCTCTCACAAATATGACAAAGAGGGGTTCTAGTCGTCTTCACTGGTCACCTATTGCCCGAGAGGCCTTTCAGGAATTGTTTCAGGAACTTGAGTACTTGAGAACGGCTAAGAGACTCAATCCACGACAGGCTAGGTGGTCTCTGTTTTTCTCCAGGTTTGATTTCACTGTTACCTACCGGCCAGCTTCTAAGAACACAAAGGCAGACGCCCTGTCACGGCAATTCGAGAGAGATTCTGACTCCAGTAGGCCTGAAAATGTAATTTCCCCGGCTCTCATTGTGTCACCTATCCAGTGGGACATTATTACTGAGATTGAGCAGGCTAATACCGAACACAACGTCCCTGCTGAATGCCCCCAGGATAAGTTATTTGTCCCTGTAGCTCTTCGAGAGAGAACGATCACACACGTTCATGCTTCACTCAGCTCAGGACATCCAGGTATTAATGCAACCATCCAACTACTTCAAAACCGGTTCTGGTGGCCATCCCTGAGAAAGGATACTATTAGTCAGATTCATGAATGCAGGGTTTGCAATACACAGAAACCATCCCACCTACTACCAGCAGGACTCCTTCACCCGCTACCCATCCCACAGCGTCCCTGGTCACATATTGCCATAGATTTCGTCACCGACCTACCTAGTTCCAATGGCCATACTACTATCCTTTCAGTAATTGACCGTTTCTCTAAGGCCTGTCGCCTCATTCCCTTGCCTAAGTTACCCACCGCTCTGGAGACGGCTGAACAACTATGTAGTCTTCCGCTTCTATGGTTTACCGGAGGACATAGTTTCCGACCGGGGTCCCCAGTTTACCTCCCGTCTGTGGGCCGCTTTCTTCAAGGCACTGGAGATCAATGTGAGCCTCACCTCGGGCTACCATCCCCAATCCAATGGTCAGGTAGAGAGACTCAACCAGGAACTTACCCGGTTCCTTCGTTCATATTGTAGTCAAAATCAACAGGATTGGAGCCGTTATATCATGTGGGCCGAATACGCTCAAAACTCTCTCTGCAAGCCCTCTACTGGGTTAACTCCGTTTCAGTGTATTCTGGGATATCAACCACCCCTGTTTCCCTGGTCAGGAGAACCGTCTAACGTTCCTACAGTTAATGACTGGATTCAGAGAAGTGAGGAGACTTGGAATCAGGCTCATCATCATTTACAGCATGCTGTAAGACGTCAGCGGATTCAGGCTGATCGGCATCGCCGTCCCAACCCAGAATATAGTGTTGGCCAGTGGGTATGGTTATCCACTCGTGACCTCCATCTCCGTTTGCCATGCCGTAAACTCAGTCCCAGGTACGTGGGTCCTTTCCAGATTATTCGCCAAATTACCCCTGTATCTTTTGAATTGGCTTTACCTAATCACTTCCGTGTTTCTCCCACATTTCATGTCTCCTTGTTGAAGCCCGCTGCTGGTCCCGGTGAGGGAGTAGAGGAGGCGCCCGAGGACCAGGGTCCCCAACCCATAACGGTGGAGGGCGAGGAGATCTATCAGGTGCGAGAACTGCTCGACTCCAGACGCCGGGGGAGAACTCTCCAATATCTGGTCGACTGGGAGGGTTACGGCCCGGAGGAAAGGTCCTGGGTGAATGCAGACGACATTCTAGATCCCAGCCTTGTGGAGGAGTACCACCGAGACCATCCAGATAGACCGGCCCCCAGACCACGTGGAAGACCCCGGCGTCGACCACCTCCTCACTTCCGGAGCCGTTCGCAGGGGGGGGGCTCTGTT
>NW_015557171.1:262762-263035 GCF_001515605.1 Sinocyclocheilus anshuiensis
GATAGATTTATTTTGCATATCTGACAGTGTAACATTAAGCATTAGTATTTCGAATGAACTAAACCTGTATCCTGTCTTCTGAGTAACATTGAGAATATCAATATATATTGTTGCAACACCGCCGCCACAACCAGTCTGACGGGGCTTATAACAGTAACTTGGTGGAGTAGACTCATTTAGACCAATATAATCATTTGGTTTTAGCCAGGTTTCAGTCAAGCAGAGTACATCAAAACTATTATCTGTGATCATTTCATTTACAATAACTGCTTT
>NW_015557171.1:263153-266080 GCF_001515605.1 Sinocyclocheilus anshuiensis
GTGTCCTCGTCGATACGTGGGAAGCGGTCCTGACACGATGATCGTCAACTTTGAACTGTTGGTGGCAGTAGAGGGTATGAGTTAGAGACTCCAAACTTGCTATGGTTAATGTTGAGACTGTCCTCTATCTGTATTCATAACTTTTCTGCAAGCGGTTCAATGGGCTGCCATAGACTCAAGAGCGGAAGAAGAAGAAACGGAATAATAATAATAATAGGAACATCAACGATTACAATAGGTGTCTACGCACCTTTGGTGCTTGGCCCCTAATAGCAAGCATAAAGGATGATGCTTTATGATATTCAGTATTATATGCTAAAGTGAATACAGTACTAGTTTGGTATCAGTTAAGGAGTATTATTTCCCTTGCAGATGGGGCTGAGAAGAACATATGAGAAAGTGGGGAATCACTATACCAGGGAAGCCAAGTCAAGAGCTCCACACCAAACCTCACCCTGTCCTGTCCTGTCCTCTATTCCACAAACAACACACCAAATAAACACTAACACCACTTCAGCAGTGACCAAAGCCTCATGATCTGTGCTCTCCACACTGACACCCTCAATCGCTCTGTTATTACAATCTGACATCAAAAACAAATCTCCAATCTGGTCGTTTTTAGTGTCGATTTAAGCCTCAGCAAATTTCAAGCTTCAACCTCCGATGAGCAGATCAGAAACACAACATATTCATTAAAGGACATCACTGTTATGTAATATACTCAACTTTGACGGAGATTTAAGTAAAAAGCGTGTCTTTTCCGGTGAGGTCCTTTCAGGTGTTCACAGTGTCTTACATCAATGACGACATCTCATCAACCACTCAATGGCAATAGAAAGATACAGCTGTCGTAAATCATTACTGTGCTTCGTCGTCGGAGATGCAAAGCTTGGTAACGGAGAGCAGGGATTAATAAACGTTGTCCTTTGTGAAGTGAGGTGTTTGTCCCCTCATTGTAGTCTTTGTGGATGGTATTGATGACTGCTCTAAACAGCTACCATTGTGTCTCCTTTCATATGGGAATGCCTGTTACATTGGTTTAGCACTTTGAAACATCTCATTCACGTATCTTTGACCAGTCACAGCATGAAAGCAGTTGTAAGGAACAGCAGACATTGAGTGTGATTAAAGGCAAAGCAAGAGATGTGAAGCATCTGTCTCTTTCTCTCTCGCTCTCTCTCTTTTTGGCAGTGTGGTATGAGTCTGAACGGAAAGATGGAAAAAGCTTTTTCTTGACATGTGTCTCAGCTCAGGCCAGGCTGAGGGAGAGAACAGAGCTTTCACACAAGAGAATCTGACCATGTCGAGTGTATGTTAGCCTGTCAGTCAAACATGACAGCTGTTTCCAGACTGACTGAGAGAGATGAAAAGACAAGAGAAGGGAGAGAGAATAGAGTGAGTGCTTTATTCGGAGTCCATTGAATCCATCCAATTCTTCTCGCTGGTGCCCGTACTACATGCTCAAATATACCAATCACAAACACTTTGTCTTCCTATCAGTCTTTTACCATGCAATACCACACACCATACACCCAATATATAATCACATAAAAACATTTAGCATGTTTTACCCAGTTGCAAATGTGGTTGATGGGTTAATGACATGTACGAGTGTCTATAATAAAAAAAAGAAAAATCTATATTAAATCACATTTAATGACTCTAAAAATGTTATGTGGTGTAACCATCAAGTAAAAAGTAATAACATATTTTGCATATTACATTACATATTACATATTTACTACATTATTACTGATTATTTGATTATTTTCTTTTTTTTTAATATGTCAAAGTCTGATATTTAACTATAAGGTATTTTACAAATAATATGTATTATTAGTAGTAGTAGTATTAGTATTATTATTATTATTATTATCAGTTATTATTATTTATTAGTTTGTTTGTTTTTTTTGGGGGGGGGGGGGGGACATGCAAGCACTGTCACCGGCAGCAAGTTTAGTTTTACTTTTCTTTTTGTTTTGTTTTCATTTTGAAAAGCTTATCTTTGCTGTTTACCTCACCTTATGCTATGGAGGCTCTCTCACTCTTTTTTTGTTTGTTTTTTAGTTAAATTATCTGATATTTTAAGAAATGTATTGACCTTGACAAACAGCCACGGTCTGCAGGGGTCCTCCTCTCTATGATATAATTTCCTTTTTTTCTGCATGTTTCTGAAGTTGGCTGCACCAAGTTTTTCAAATATTAATAAACAGTGAAGCTATATTGTCATAAAAATATACACAACATTTTATGCATATTCTATTAGATGTGCATCTGTTTTTGGAGAATAGAGAATCTACACCTCCTGCATGTTCATATTTTACCCATTTGCTTGGAACGCTCTGGGTGAGAGCTCACACTGAGACCAATGGATAAGATAAGCGTAATACTTATACATTTATCACCAATAATCACACTTCTCTCTGTGTGCCAATACTTTCAGACGGGAATAATGAGATGCCTTGCCGAGACAGGTTTTGAATATAAAACCTCTGCGTGTATGCGAACATCCTGGGACTCTCACTCTGAAGGTGAGGAAAACACTATTAGACAGCTGTAAAGCACCGTCAACAATTTACCAGATTAAAACGCCTTTCCAATCGATATATAAATAGTTACGATTTTGGTGCCTACTGTTTCTTGTAAGAACTGAAAATGATAACATCCTGTGTGAAATGGAGAAGCAGAGTTAGTTTTGTACTGAAACACTTTCTCAGGGGTTGAACACTCATTCCTAGTTCAACCCTTTCAACCCTTTGTTCCTGGTAGGTCAGGGCTTGTTTACGCCACCTACTGGCAGTGGGGTAAAATGCAAGTTGTGCCATTGTATAGTATATTTGCGAAGGTCATTTTAAAGGGGTCATATGATGCAATTGAAAATTTTTCTTTCTCTTTGGAGTGTTACAAGCTGTTCGTGCATAGATAAG
>NW_015557171.1:267275-278232 GCF_001515605.1 Sinocyclocheilus anshuiensis
CTTCCTCATGCCTAGAGCTGATCCGTGCTGGTCGCTGAGGAAATAAATCAACTTCGCGCTGTGGATCGCCAGATCTGCTTTCACCTTGGACGAAGCAGAGTCCAGCCCGTGGTCGTCACATGTGGTTGCCGCAAGCCCACCGGCCACGCCGTTCTCAAGCCCGCAGGCATCCGCTCACTCTAGCCCGCCATGTGTGACGCTGTGTGTTTCGTTGTGAAAGCGAAACTACTTTGTTTGGCCTTCCAATAATGTACATTATGTGGAAAATAATGTGGTTTTTTAACCTTAAACCGCATAAACACATTGCATTACACCAAATACACAACATAATGTTCTTTTTAGCAACGTCTTATGACCCCTTTAAATCCATTGCTTTGCACTTACCAACAGGGTAATTTTAATCTAAGCAAGTGGGAGCGCGACCCAATATTTTCGAACGAACATGCCCATGACTTCGCCCACTAAATAGGAATTCATTTTCTAAAGCCCACCTTAATTAAAAGTTGTTTTAATGTTTGCTATTGTGAAGCTATTTGAAATCAAAATTAGATGCTGAATATGATAACGCAATACCTAGAGATCTGAGGCAATATCGAAAGTAATCCCTAATATAAATTAAATCAGCACTTTATTATATTATATTTCCCATAATCAAATGTTTCAAGAAGGAAAACACAATTTATTAGAAGTGTAATGTAGTACTCACATTGTTTATGATAAAAAAGAGGGGCAGTATGTCACTCTCTTTATAGATAGTCTCTGTGGTGCTGTGGTCCTGTAGTATATTGCTCTGAACTCCACCAACTGCAGACTAATTTGCTGCATTTACAACCAAAACAAATGGGTAGGGTACTGCTGTGTGCTGTGTGACATACGGACAGCCCTTTCCCGCTGAAATGTGAATCTGAGGGACTTTATGGAAAGGTGTATATCACTTGCCACTTGATCATTAAAGATATGATTACCATTGAATGGGCTCAGATGGCAGAACATTCATTAGTATGGCAACAGATGGGGACGTACATTTTCCTCACACATACTTCGGAAATGGCTCTTTGGGTAGCCATATAAATATGATGCACTGCTTCACGTATCACTTTATAGAGGCACAAAGTCAAAGCAACCTACAGGGCAACCTAAAAGTATGCACTACAGGGGACAAATAACACCACATATTTGGCAACCCTATCATGAATGATCTATTCCACACAATGGTGTGGTTTACTAGCTGTCTTGCTTATTTGCATTTCTCATCATTTATCGCGGGTCGCGAGGAATACAGAGTGGAAACATAGCAGGCAACCCTGATTTCTGCCTTCATGGGAAGTACATCTCCCTAGTGAGAATACATCATTTTCTATTATATGAGCAATTTTCACTGTCAGTGGAAATATAGGGCTGTAAAAAAGCGGGATGGGGTTTGACATGCACATCAGAAGAGAGTATCACTATTGTCATATACATTGTTAAGCCAGACAAACTGAAAGCTCAACCAATATTCATTACCATATTGATTGAAATAATTCATCATTGTGCGATTTTAGTGGTTGAGAGAGAGAGAGAGAGAGAGAGAGAGAGAGAGAGAGAAGGAGGGAGGGAGAAAGAGAGAGAAGGAGAGAAAGAGAGAAAGAGACAGGCAGTATAGAATTATCTAACAAAAGAACAGCATTGTACCACGGGGACGTTTCTCTGTTCCAGTTCATTGATGGAGTTGATTAAGTTTAAATGAAGCAGACACAGGATAAAAGTGAGGGTATTGACCAGCGGGTGCTTGAAAAACCTGATACATGCGCAAAAGCAAGATTTGCTAAATGCTCTAATCTTCAATCAAATCTAACATCAATACAGACAAAGTTTGGTAATGAGAGGTTCAATGAAGCATGAAGGAGAGAGAATTAATTCCCTTCACCTAAACTGGGTTCAACTTTGAAGCTTTGCTCTTTGGGACAGACAGTTATCTAAATGCTAAATAAGAAACGTATTGTACTTTTCACAGTATGTGCTAATCATTTGTTCATTTCATCTCCATTATTTGTTCTCCCGTAGATTTGAGTTGTTGATCTAGTGATTAGAACAACATTGGACAGCATCTGGAAGTGGGCAGAATACTTAACAGTCAATTCAACAAGGCCTATGTGCACATATAACGCAGGCCTCTAATTTAAAATCTCAATATTGTGCAGCCTGACTGACTCCAATTATAGACGTGACAAACTACAGATTTTATGTCCATCAACCCCATAATATAGTTCAGTGCCACAGCAAAATTTAATTTTCAGTTGAAACATATAATACAACCCTATATTAAATAACATTTGAAAAAGGAAAAACAAAAGCTGTTAATTACAGCTGATGTATCACTCAATTATTACATATGTAATTACACTGTATTAAGAATACTAATCTAAATGAAGCAGATTTTGGTTTTGATCTAACACATTTTTCATATTCTTATGTATTAAATGTTGCATTGAACCATTTATAATCCATGTTATACAGATTGCCTGAAAAAAAAAACTACAATTATATATAAATAATAGACATTCATTTATTATCACCTCTTACAAACTCATGGTGAGCCGACATGTTTTGGCGTGAGTTTCACATTGTTTTTACAATCCTAGAAATGTTTCTGAACTTTGGCAGGATTGAGCAATGATCACAGCTCAGGATAGGATGTAACTAGTAAGCCTGGAGGTGACAGACGCATAACAGGTGACAACTCCCTGGACGAGCTGTGATATCTACACGCACTGTGTCAGCTCTATGACCCTTAACAGCGCCAGAAAAAAAGAACATGGAGAGAGGGCAAATCGTAAAAAAAATACAAAATAACATTAAAAAAGTCATTTCTTTTTGATCATGTCAGATTAGAGCAGTTTAACATGTTTGTCAGTGATAGCACACCACCTGCAATGTTAGCCTCTCTGCCAGCAGGTGAAATATGGCAACACTTTCTAGGCACACATATGCACCACCATATTTTCAGTTGAACAAACATTACGAAGACATATGTTTGTGTCATGGATCAGAGTTCCTCCATAATTATACAGATAATCTGTTACCTTTTTTTTTTTGGCCAAGTATAGTTCACTACAATTGGGATAATATAAAAATGTGTAAATATTAAATAGTTCAATAAAATTTAATTACATATGAAACAGGCGTTTGCCCAAAACTTATTATAACATGAACAGTAGCCCGAATGCAAAATGTGACCATATTTAGTCATTTTGCATTTATCGCTGAAAGCCAATACTACATTTAGCCAAGCAGGTTCTGCTGTTCTATTTGTGTTGGTATAAGCGCGATGGGACCTGGAATCCGCAAGTAAAGAGTGTCTGTCAAACCCCTATCTAATCTGCATGTTTCTTTCTTAAACAGGGCGTGTTAGCTTCTTTCTTCAGCCCGGGAGATGTGCGCTAAAACAAACTGCGCTCTCAAAGCTCTGCGCGCCTTTGTACTGCTGCGTGCGTCTTTCTACTGTCACTTATTCCCCTTCTGTTTCTGTCATTTGTTCGATATATTCACGTGTCGCCTGACACATTTCTCAACAGTAGTATACAGTTGGGTCGCAATTATATTAATATCAACAAAGAAAAAGGCAAAAGAAAGCATTGCTTACGGTGAAGATATTCCACGTTTAAATGGTAAAGGAATAAACACGCGGCAGGATGACGCGCGCAAGCAAGTTTGTGTTGGTTTGTTTGTTTTTGCGCTGAAACAACAGACATGTCAGTGCAGTAAATGCAACATTATTTCGTTTTTCTGTCTGAGGCGAGGCTTTCTAAAATTAGAAAGTACTATCCCAAGGTGGGGGAGAATTATGAATATTACAAGAAAGTACAAAATATTTGGAGTTCTTTCTTCACTCTCCCAAATCATATGGTTCATCCAGTAAATAAGAATGTAGGCCTAATATATATATATATATAATAAACCAAATAATAATTATAATTATAATAACAACGATAATTGATTAAATAATTCATATATTGACAAAGCCGTATTATCGAACACCTTTATACTTGTACCCATTCTGGAAAATTGTCTAAACTGAAAATATATGGGAGAGATATATATATATATGTTTCATCATTCATCACAATTAGTGAGATTTAGCCACAATTTTCTACATTACCTTTTTTTTCTGCTACTTTTTTAGGTGAGTAAACTGCAGTTAGGCAGACTCATCTCAAACGTTTAACGTTGGCTCAACAAAGCATAGATCTGCAGCCAAATGGATCTTAATGGCAGTGCAGTGACTCCTTGTGGCCTACATCTGAACTGCATGCAGTTTACATTTCAAAATAAAAAAAATGTATAGCAAACGGAGGCTTCAAGCCAAATACAGAATACGCGATCTTATTTGATTGGCCCAATACTCTCTACATTTTCATTGGTCTGAAACGATCAATTAACACTCGCAAACGGAGATGGGAAGACCAAATTGGCGCCGCATTTTATTACAGAAGAGCGAAATCTTGCATTTTGATTTGGTTGTTATTTCCCCCAATGTGTGAGAAAAGCATAACATGTTTTTTTCATCATGAGTTAACCCATTACAACCAATGCATACCGAGATAACTTTAATGAGATACAGCAAGTATTAATTATGTTGCCTAGTATTTAATTAATTTATTGTAACAGAAGATAAGCAACACACTCATTAATCTTAGATAAGTGATAAACGCATATGTGGTGCTTTACATAACGCAGGGGACGGATGTAGACTAGGCTATTTAATTTTAACAGGCTATATGCTGTTGGACAATATTTGAACCGGCTACACAGAGAATAAAGAGGCGCCGTATGTTTTACGCGTCATGTCTCATGCCCGGGACACCCGTCGGACTCGTCACTTTTGGCTCATATTCTGCATTTCTTCCCGAATCCAACTCAAATCTCTTTCATTTTGTGGCTTGTCAAGCCTCCAATTTAGTGTGGAAAGAAAAGCAGGTCATGGTGCGCCCGGAGGGATGAGCGCCAGCTGCTCAGTGACCAGTCACACCTACAGTTCTGCTACACATTCATTCATATCTTTAGAAAGTCCAGAACCATTTCGAAACATTATTATTATTATTGTTATTATTATTAGCCTATTATTTGTGGTTGTTGTTGGGATTTAGCATGACACTCAAAGAATTCATATATATATATATATATATTTATATATATATATATAACACACACACGAAAAAGAGTCTATAGCTAACTATAAAAATATGTCACTATAGGCTAACATATGTTGTTGTTGCTATTATGGTTATGTACTGCCTATAACCTTTGGCCTTTAACTGTATTTATTCACATATGAAACTACAATCCAATCATAACATGCCGTGTTTATTCCGTATATATTTAGACCACGACATATATCTTATATTAAGACGTTTTAATCAAATCACATCATAAATAATAATAATAATAATAATAACAATAATTGCACTAATTAAAAATATAATTATTAATAATAATTGGGTGAATTAAAATCATGCAGGATACAAAGTTTGTTTGTTTGTTCTTCCATTGTAGGCTACGTAATTAATTGGAAACATTTTAATATAGCGAACTGTAATTATGTCGTCATAATAATACGTAATGACGTGTCTTTAGGGGCGCTGATGATTAGGACCTGCTGTCAGCTGCTGAAATGAACCGAAGCAGTCGAGCGAGCAGAGCGACATGACTCGCAATTGTTCGAGGCTTGTCAACATATTAACCTGAATTCCCTGCAGTCATCCACTATACCGAATTAGCGCAGTAGACAAGGAAAGGGACATCAGGGAAAAAAAGGCTGCGGACTAATTGAAAAACAATTGGCGGGAAAGCACATTAATTAATAGGCTCTATACCGCATGTCAGATGATGCCCCGAAAGCTTGAAGCCTTTTCTAAAAACCGTCCATTAGAAATAATTTAGAGCGAATGGGCGAGCTAATTTCTCATTAACCTTTGTTATAAGACCTAGTTACACATAATTAGGGACGATACAGTTGCAGTTTCACTTTTGTTTAAGAATAAACGCTGTTTAAAATCATAATATACAAGAAATACAGATATAAACACAGAGACAGAGAAATGGATTTCCTGCTCCACAAAAGCTGACTGTGGTGAACCTCAAGACAAGCCATACAGATCTAATTGAATGTGACAAGGGCTAAAGCATATTTTTGGAGCACCAAAATGGTGCATCCCAAACAGGTTTCATCCTTGTCGAAATGTATTGATTTCTCTGGTTTTGTGGAGTGGTTGATGTCTCTCTTACTCAGCGGTCAGCAGGAGAGGGTTGGTTTAAGCAGGTTCAAATGGAGGGGTGATACTAACACCCCCCTAACGAGTCTTTAAAACTGGATATAACTTGGGCTGTCTCTAGTTGTTTTACAGTTACTCTACAGGCAAAGTACTCTAGATGTTTTCAAGCATCACAGTACATACAATAGTGAGATACATTGTCTACATTTGTGAGATACATTGTCTACTGATTTACATTAAGTGACAGAGAATACACCTACATGCATATTCAATACTATATATTTTTTTATTATTATTATTTTGTGGGACAGGGTGTTGGAGATGGGTAGCAAATGGAGGAGAAAGAGATGGAACGGAACAGAGAACACGAGCTTGTGGCGACCATGAAGGTGATGATTTTCTCTTCGCCACAATCAGTGCACCTGGGTTTCCTTTGGTGTATCTAGAGGTAAATAATTGATGTGAGGATAAAAGCGTTTGTGAGGGGGAGTGAGACATTCAGACAAGGGGGTGAAAACCCGGCCAGAGCCCACTGTACCGTGCCCCCCTCTCAGCCCAAGCCTGGCCCCTCGCCGTTTGGTGGTCCCTCACACCGCCCCCTCGGACGAGCGCTTGAAGTGCAAATCTGTGTTCTGACTTGTTCCTGGTTGCTGTCAGCATGTTTTCCTCTTGTCAGTGGCGATTGACTGGGGGCTCGTCTCACCCTTGTGTCGGGACTGTAGCGGGATCATTGACAGGCCAGTGACACTGCCCAACCAGATAATTGAAACCTATTGATTTTTTTTGTTCTCACACTCTCTCTTTCCTCTCTCTCTTTTCCTGTCTTTTTTCACAGAGGAAGTGAAGGCTCTTACACTTTAGGAATGACTGAAAGCAAAAGCAAGGGCATGGTCGACAGCGTCGAGGGCTCGGTCACTGGTCCCGATCTCCAGGTCGCTCCTGCCACTTCATAGGAGGGGAAAAAGTCAAGACAAGTAGCAGTCTTTGGAGACGAGAAAAACACTAAGAAAGAGGAAAAAGTGCCCATCAATCAATCAATCAACGGTATCTCCTAGTGTTTGTGTCAGGTGCACCTGAGACTACTTTCAGGAGATAAATGTAATGTGAGATAACCCCTCTCTATCCTTCCTGCGGTTCTTAGTCTGCCTTTGTCATAACCGCGCCAATGAAATATTAAGAACGTGCTTATCCGCCAGAGGGCGATTTTAATTACCACCTAAGGTTACACCATTAATATGAAACAACACAGTGTGCAATCTCTTCCTCATATGTTCTAGAGGTTCGATTTAACAAATAAAATATGGTGATTAATAGAAAGCCTCCTTCTGGTTTCCCAAAGCCAAGTCATTACGCCTCCTGATTCAGATAAGATGTGTTCTCTTGCACACCGAGAAGGGATGACACTTGTATACTGTTTTAATGGAGGAATCTCCAGAGAGAAGGCCTCTTTGATTCACTGCCTAATGATAAGCGTGCTCTGGTCTGTCAGCGGCACAGCCCCGTGGCAGATGGCTGGTGTGGATCTTACACATTTCTTTATGTTCCTGCCTCCCCCCTCGTCCACCTCATTCTTAAAGCTGCCAATGGTATAATGGAAAATCTCAATCCTGGTCATGGTTAGCTCAATCTCATTATAATCCCTCGTTTTTTATTCATTCGGCCCTTTGGGACACTGTCTGCCCACCATGCAGCTTCCAGCCTTGGTGGAGTGTCTTTTGATTCGGCCAGGAGAGCCTAATGAAGTCACAGAGAGATACAATTATTTCCCAAAGCAGGGGCATTAATGTACTCCAAATTCCCTCTGGAGGAACGTGATGACAATTGGTTTGTACAGCTTTGATCGCCAGTCTAAGCCCTGCCCGGGACAAACTGTGAGGTCGCCCCCCGGTCCAGACGCTTACTGATGAACCTGAAAACAGACCCCGGTCAAGCCGCTTTCTCTGATATTATCAGAGCTGTTCCTCTACACAAAGACGACGATGATGTCATGGAGATCTTTGATACTTGCATAACGACATTGTTGGACAGAGCCTTTGTCAACAAAGTGGCAGTTTAAATTAAGTAAGTATTACAGCAGAAAAAGATACAAAGGTTTAAATCACAATTACATTTTAATTGGCTATTAGTGACTTAACAGAGACATAAATACAATGTGTTAACGCTTCCTCTGCTCATTAACACATTGTATACCTTAATTGAGGTATGTGCTTGCACATTATCATCCCCAAGTAATGGTATATAGTTACATGGTAACTATTTGAAGGGCTGACCAGGGCATGGGCATACCTCCATTTGGTCTTTACCTACAGATTTATTTACAATCAAATGCTAAGAAATCATTTACCTCTGAAACAATGAGTGGTAAAGATTCCCTTAAGTATCCTAAAGTAAAACATGGTAATTAGTTGTGTTATTATACTTTTGTGTTATATACCTTACATTTTAGCACCATAAGATGATGAGCAAAAACAGTATTTGCAGGGGTTTCAGCAACATACAACAATAATATAGAACAATGACCTTTTTTGACATTATATAGATACTAAACTAATCAATATTGCATCATGACAGTATTGCCCATGATTTTACTAAACAACTAGAAACTTTTTGAAAAATATTCATTGATATAGTCATAAAGTTCACAGTTCATTTCTTCGATAATGGCATTAAAAATATTGTAATAGATTGTGTGTTACATGTTTGGGCTCTAATGCCCGTATACGCAATATGATATTTTTTCCTCAACATGTTAAATGATGCATAACAGTAGATATAAGAATTCTTAACCATAAATGAAGCACTACTTTTGTATATATATATTATCATGTTGATATACTCTCTTAAAAATAGGTTATACATTTTTTGTCAGTGTAAATAAACATTGCGTCGCAAAATTACAGTAAATAGCAATAAGTTCTTGTAGCTGTCTTTGAAGCTGATCAGTCGACATAGTGCCATGTGCTAAACAGTGACCTCTGAATTCTATGATTTGGACAGTTTCTAAAATCTAGCTGCAGAATTTTAGACTTGCAAGTCACAGCAGTTGAGAACTGCAGTCAGTGGAGAGAGACTGCATAATGTGCACATCCAAGATCTAAATATAGCTCTACATCTATGTTGCAAATAGCATGCCCTTACGAATAACCGAAGATTGATATAATAAAATTGGGAAATAAACCAAAGAAAAGAAGAATAATATGCAATATAAGAAAATCTTTCATTTATATTATATATTTCTATTCTGTATTCATATATAGATGTATATACAGTATTATATGTGTATTTGTTTACGAACATGTGCAGAACAGGTGTACAGTGAGCGTAGCTGGTGTGTAAACGTGGCTTAGGAGACCCCCTCAGGCAGACTGAGAGGAGGGTGTGTATCCAGAAGCAGGCGCTCGGGGGGAGATGGGGAACACAGCTCTTTACACAGTGCCGAAACCTCCACCATACCTGCACCCACGCCGGGGATACTCGTGTGCATAAGATGCCTCTGCAAGTGCTTGATCCAGTCTTCCTGAATTGACTGAGGACCCTGGAAGATCAGATCGCAGAACCTGGGGGAAAGAAAGACAGATATGAGAACTCCTGGTAGTGGTAGGAGAGAGTGCAAGAGTGCTGTAAAGTACCTGCAGGTCATTCTGTAGATCACTTCAGAGGCGGCGTGTGAAGATGAAAACGCCTTTCTTTTAGGCCCAGGCCTTGATCTCGGCCTCTTCTGTTTACAATCACATGCTGTGAAACAAACGACGTAATTGAAATCAACAAAAAGCTGAGTGGCTGGATGATTAGATTATATTAGATTGGAAGAGCAAGTATGAAATCCTACTTGTTCCTTCTAATAAGGCAATTTTCTTCCGTCGCGCATATGCTCGGAGATGATTGGACAGGCTGACAGCGCTGTGGAACGTCGTGTTGCAGTGGATGCAGATCTTCTTATTTTCTGGATCACACAAATAAAAAGTTTGGAGCTAATGAGCATTTAAATAACAGTTCGATGACCTGTGCTTTTTTTCCTGTAGCTGCTCTCCACTTATGACAGCTCTTTAAAACGCAAAAGCATGTTATATGGCTACACGAGTGTGTAATTTACAAAAGGAACACAGCAGCTTGAAGAAAATAAAACTGTGATTCCCTGAGTGTCATCACCTCCCACTCCATCTGTTTTCATATCATAAAGATCGGCTGTGCACTCTGTTTTTGAGGACATGTATGTTCTCAGTATTTGCACTCAGTTTGATGGTTTGTTTGTTTGTTTTTAGGGGCAATGTTTGAAACTATTAATCTGCTCTCATTGTATTTTTAGATGAAATGTGTTCATTTAATGCTAATCTACAGCTGTTATATGAAGCTTGACTATATAGGTAATAATATATGTGACCCTGGACCACAAAACCAGTCTTAAGTCGCTGGGGTATATTTGTAACAATAGTCAAAAATACACTGTATGGGTCAAAATTATCGATTTTCTTTTATGCCAAAAATCATTAGGATATTAAGTAAAGTTCATGTTCCATGCAGATATTTTGTAAATTTCCTACCGTAAATATATTAAAACTTCATTTTTGATTAGTAATATGCATTGCTAAGAACTTCATTTGGACAACTTTAAAGGCGATTTTCTCAATATTTAGATTTTTTTGCACCCTCAGATTCCAGATTTTCAAATAGTTGTATCTCGGCCAAATATTGTCCTAACAAAC
>NW_015557171.1:278443-303748 GCF_001515605.1 Sinocyclocheilus anshuiensis
GAGTGCTGTAAAGTACCTGCAGGTCATTCTGTAGATCCCTTCAGAGGCGGCGCGTGAAGATGAAAACACCTTCCTTTTTGGCCCAGGCCTTGATCTCGTCCTCTTCTGTTTACAATCATATGCTGTGAAACAAATGATGTAATTAAAATCAACAAAAAGCTGAGTGGCTGGATGATTAGATTATATTAGATTGGAAGAGCAAGTATGAAATCCTACTTGTTCCTTCTAATAAGGCAATTTTCTTCCGTCGCGCATATGCTCGGAGATGATTGGACAGGCTGACAGCGCTGTGGAACGTCGTGTTGCAGTGGATGCAGATCTTCTTATTTTCTGGATCACACAAATAAAAAGTTTGGAGCTAATGAGCATTTAAATAACAGTTCGATGACCTGTGCTTTTTTTCCTGTAGCTGCTCTCCACTTATGACAGCTCTTTAAAACGCAAAAGCATGTTATATGGCTACACGAGTGTGTAATTTACAAAAGGAACACAGCAGCTTGAAGAAAATAAAACTGTGATTCCCTGAGTGTCATCACCTCCCACTCCATCTGTTTTCATATCATAAAGATCGGCTGTGCACTCTGTTTTTGAGGACATGTATGTTCTCAGTATTTGCACTCAGTTTGATGGTTTGTTTGTTTGTTTTTAGGGGCAATGTTTGAAACTATTAATCTGCTCTCATTGTATTTTTAGATGAAATGTGTTCATTTAATGCTAATCTACAGCTGTTATATGAAGCTTGACTATATAGGTAATAATATATGTGACCCTGGACCACAAAACCAGTCTTAAGTCGCTGGGGTATATTTGTAACAATAGTCAAAAATACACTGTATGGGTCAAAATTATCGATTTTCTTTTATGCCAAAAATCATTAGGATATTAAGTAAAGTTCATGTTCCATGCAGATATTTTGTAAATTTCCTACCGTAAATATATTAAAACTTCATTTTTGATTAGTAATATGCATTGCTAAGAACTTCATTTGGACAACTTTAAAGGCGATTTTCTCAATATTTAGATTTTTTTGCACCCTCAGATTCCAGATTTTCAAATAGTTGTATCTCGGCCAAATATTGTCCTAACAAACTATACATCAATGGAAAGCTTATTTATTCAGCTTTCAGGTGATGCATAAATCTCAATTTTGAAAAATTGACACTTAAGACTGGTTTTGTGGTCTACATATGGTAGAAATGTTTCATGATCAAAAATATCTTTAGTAATCAGGGTTTGTAATATATGCAAAGGGTATACAATAATTACAACCTAGGGCTGTCAACTGATTAGATGTTTTGGTCCCTCTTGATATTAGGTGACTTTCCTATATACTTGGGTCAAGAAAAATTAATTGTTAGGTACAATGTGTTTATTGTGTTCATGTTGTATTGCATAACCCAGCGGGTACCTTGATATCAATTTGACGTCAAATATTAGACAAGACTTGATCAGGATGCTATAACATCATTTTAAACTCAGTTTGGATGGCAATCTCTTCCAGTGGTAATTGGGTGAAAATAGGAAGTCAATCCCACATTGAAATTGGTTTAATGAATGTGTCGGCCAATATGTTTGACATTCAGTTCATATCCAATCAACATAATGTCAAGTTTTTGACACCACTTTGATTTGCATATTTGTTTTTTGACGTCAATTTTGGTGTCAATTTGATGTCTTTTCAACATCAATCTGCACTCTGTTTTGATGTTTTTGAAAACAAGAATGTGTCCTGTGTGGACAGTTTCTTACTCATTCTATGCTGTAGTATCAGCTGGGCCACTGCAGAATTTGCAAAAATATGATTTGCATATAGATAGTGCTCCTTTCCTTAATATAGGAGTTACATAAAGGTCAGGAGGCATTGTTAATTGTGGTAATAGTTCATATAATCATATATAATCACATTATTATCGTTAGTATTTTTATTCATTGAACCAAATCAACATTTTTAATTAATAATCCTAATACAAACATAATTGAAGATTGGAAAATTGGAATTGGAAAAATACACAAGAAGACATTTTTGACCATTTTGGTCATTCTGGGTAATATCAACGAATGGACATACACAAAACTCCTTCTGAAATGATCATCTCTTATTGTTTTACTTCATTAAGAAAATATCAATTCATGATTTACATATGTACTCATCTAGACTACTCTGAAAAGCACAAACTACTTTTTTTTCTAACTGGTCTCATTGAACCTCCTGCAATAGTTGTTAGTGCTCCACCACTAATCAAAGTGTTCCAGCAGGACATAAAAAACATACCTGATTATATGAGTCTGGTTGAACAGTCAAATCAAATGTATTTAACAGTGTATATCCAATTAAAATAGACAACCTGTGAAATAAACGTGATTGTAAAACTTAATTAATTTGTTTTTTATGAATGAAATGGGAGTTTTATTTGGGTAGACATGAAGCAAAGGTGTGCAAATACAGCTGATGTGTTTCCAGTAGTACATAAAAGAACGCTATGTGTTTTCCATTTGAATTTCAAAGCCACTTTTGATGACATTCATTCTTTTTGTACCTGCTACAATATTTCAATGAGTGGCAAACTTTTGCCATGCACTCTCTGAATCTTGTTTTCCCTTTCTCTTTTAATGGCATCAACTGGCAACTTCAAGGTTACAGGAAGAGAACTTTGTCTTAAGTATGAGGTGTCTGTCATACATATTTAATATGGAGTGCATGACTGAAATTGGGTTTAAGGTGCACTGTAAATAATGAAGGCAGTAGAGGTGGAAAACACATGAGAGCAGCTGTGAAACAAGTCTGTGCAGTCATGTTACACCGTATTGATCATTTCTACCCATGCTTGCTGTAAATATCTCAAATCAATGGTACGGCACTTAACAAACTACTTTATTATTTGCACTTCAAGGACTATAACTATTAACAAACGACTAACAACAATAAATACCCTATGGTATGGGAATAAAGAATGTTCAACGCAGGATTGTGACCCAGATATCTGAAACCTCACCTGTCTGTCACTCTCAGATTCTTTGATTCAACATCACTCGAAACAAGACAGATCACACCGATAAGTGCGGTCTGGAACCAAACACCCTTATAATGTTCCTGTACTCCGTCTCATCCTGAAGAAGTTCCGTCAGGATGCAGAGAGGTGACTTGCTAGCGCCCAAAATTGGCTTGCCAATCCGCTTCAGGTGACCCCGCACATGATTGGAGAGGCCGGTCTTAGTGTCAAACCAGCCCAGGCACAGCGGACAGGTATGCTCGGTCTTAGACTCTGGCTTATCTGCCATGATGAAAGCACATAATTACTTTAAATGAATAAGTTACATGTAGAAATGTTTGTACACATACATAAATATAGGTTATGCATGTGTGATTTTAGTTTGAGAGCATTATCTAAAATCACAATGACTTGAACAAGGAAAGGTGAACAATAATCACCTTTTCTGATTCTGCGATTCACTGAGGGGATTTTTCTGCGTATGCGAGGCTGGCGGTCCTGAGATGCCACTTGCTCAGGTGATACCACATGACGAGCATCATAACTTAGCCCCACCCTATGTAAGTGTCCTCTCACATGGTTGGACAAGCCCACCCCAGACTCAAATACTGCGGGGCAATAGGGACAGCACTTCCTGCCCACCGAAGGCAAAGGGTTGACAATATACTCTGCATAAGGGTCACTTTGCTGATAAACAACATGATCAGGGTTATCCTCACTTATTATACTCTCAATACACTCCTCCTTCACTATAAATGTACAAATATCATCACTGTCCACCTCTATGCTATTGTCTGAATTAGTATGATTGGTATAGTCCGGAATGCTGTTGTTGAAAGGGATGAAATAATCACTAGGGGTATTGCTATGAAACCGATCCGAAGACTCTTTGGTGCAGTCGCTGAAATCCTGAGAACCTTCATAGTCATCTCCCTCTTGTGGTGTACTAGAGTCCCATTGTGGAGACTCAGGCTCACATTTTTGAAGATGCACATGAGGAATATCGGCATGGGTATTGCGATACGGGATTGACATTTTTCTTTTCGAGAGTACTTTGTGCCGCAGCGTTTGCAGAGCTAAAGTACTGCCGGTTGAAGGATCTTTGGGACGGTTCTCAGTGCCAGGGTTCAGACAGGCTGCTTTACTCACGATCTCTGTTTTCGTTGTAAGATGTACGTCAAAGCTGGAAAGATATTTTGTCCTCTTTTCGGAGACAGCGCTTTCATATTCCTGATTGTCTTCTTCGACATATGGGAGACCTGTTGTCACGTCTATTTTCTCTGTAGGCAGAGGGGATAATTTGCTTGACTTGTCACTTCTCAGTGAGAATGGTGACAGCTTGTTTGCTGGGCTGCCATGGCTCCATTTGATCAGCGAGGAGCTGAAACCATCACAGGCTCTTTGTGTGTCTTTGCTTTTCACATTAAGGTCAGCTGACCCATTGGGCCTAAAGGGCAGCTGAACTCTGTCCTTAACAGACCGCTTCTCTGTGCTTTGAATCTTTGGCAAAAGTAAAGATGAATCCATGTTTTTGGGTTGGTCCAACACAGCTTTTATGTGGTCATCCACATTGCTGTGTGGTTGAGGTTCATAATTCTCAAAATTTTGCCCGTGGATAAGCTCCACGTGCTTTCTGAAACTATATATGTTCTTACTTCTAAATGTGCAAATTTGACATACAAAAAAGTCGCCAGTCTTGCCACATGCGTTGTGGTGAGCTGTGCACTTGTGTGCCTCCATTTCAGTTGTAGTCATGTGATCACATTCCTCACAGCTATAAGATGTCTTTTCCTTCTCATTAGTTTTGCTATGATGGAGGAAAATTTTAGGGCCCTTCGCTCCAAAGACACACTGGGGACACTGAAGACAAGCTCTTCTTCCCTCGACATCTATCTTACTGAAACCTTTAATCTCTTCCATCAGCCTCTCCCTCCGCACCTGGTGGATTATCATGTGCTTTTGCAGAGACGTTAGGTCTCGGAACGAACGCCCACACTCTCTACATATAAAGGGTCGGGGAATGTCTTCTTGTCTCACCTTATTATTCCTATCTAAATGATACATCATATGCCTATGCAAATGCCTCTTCTCCTTGAAATTATCGTTGCACTTTGAACAGGGGAAGAAGGACAGCTCCTCGCCTGTTTTTGTCTCTGTCTTTAACCGTGCCGATTTTTCACCCATGTAGGTGTTTGTTTCTACGTCGCTGCCGCCTTCATCACATTTCTCTTCCTTCTTGCTTGAAATTAGCTCCTGCATGGCAGCTGACTTGTCGCAGAATTTCTCCAGGCGCAAGCCGGCATATGCTTTCAAACTTTCCGGCTCTTTCCTGAAGGCATGTTCTTTGTTAATGGACGACTCAAAATCGGAGTCTTCGTCGGTTAGGGAATTCTGGGATGCGTAATCAAAGCCATCATAAACCTGTCCTCCAGTGTCAGCCCTCTCCATGGCATGATTTTTACGCATCCTCCGTCTTCGCTTGGCAGGTGGAGTTCCATCAATCTCTACCTTTGTTCTTACTCCATCACCTGCTACGCTGCTTTTCAACAGTATCCGCATGAACTTCTCCTGCAGGCCCCAGTTCAGACCATCACAGTCATCAGAGGAGCTCTCTGACAACTCCGAATCAAAGTCCCATAAGCACCCTGCTTTGATTCCCTTTCTAGCCAACAGTCGGCTGATTGGCCTGTTATCCAAGCCTTCCCCCACCAGCACATCTAAGGGGGCCTCACCGTCACTGTTGTTTGATTCAGATGAGGCCCGTGCGGGCCGCATTTTTAGGGCGCACCCTTCTGTTTTCTGCTGGGTGTCTGATTGAAGCTCACTGAGAGGCGGTAACACCTCAGGGCTGGTGTCTGTCCCGGGCAGAGGGGACATGTCTTTGTTGTGGACGCAGGGCTCCTCTGAGGTACAGTGTGAAGCAGCTCCATTAACAAGTGCTCCTGAAGGCAATGAGTCGTTTGTGCTGGGGGCAGCAGGGACGCTACCACAGACAAATGGGTTCGGCTGGACTCCATTTAAAGGGTTTTGGTGACTGTCCGAGGGCAGGGGCTCTGGTGGATCCAAGCTGTTATTGTTGTTGTTGTTGTTGTTGGGAGAAGATGTGCTTGTCAGCTCTTGAGTGTCATCAGAGGAAGATTCTATGTCTTTGTCTTCCTCTGCACTTTCTTTTACTGCCGCCATAACAGAGACAACACAGTCTGCAAAAGACAGACAAGCGATCAGTTTCAAGTCAGCATCTCCATATAACTACTTATAAGGGTCAATGTCATGGTGCACAGTGTCCTTGATAAAGGGCAAGAAAACACATAGCTGCCAAGTTCTCTTTGTATTTATTTTTTGTAACTTTCAAGAAACTTTTTTTTTTTTTTTTTTTTACAAATATCAAAAATATTTATGAAGATGGTCCTCTCTCTGATATACTTTCCTGTATCTTGTTTTTTTTTCTGTATGTTGGTTGGAACATTACTTTATAGGCTGCATACCTTTTAGCACTCAAAGGTAATAAGCAGTTAAGCAGTTTTGTTATTTAAAATATTATAATTCATTATGATATAGGTACAGTTCTTTCACACTGATATTTTTGTATTTATGCAATCAAAAAAATCATAAATTAAAACAGACATCAAAAAGAGTTCAGGTCATTATAGGTATGAATTGCGTTTTAATGTATTTCTGAATAAATTAATAGATCCTATGAAAAAAGTGCATCACAAATATGCAGCATCAAAGAATCAGGCTCTCTTAAATGTACTAATGGTGGCCTAAAAAACACGGCCATCATTTTTTTGCCACAATATGCATCTCAAACACCCACTGTCACCACTTTTTTTCACAACACACCCCAACGTTAGCCCTGGAAGTCCTGGTGATGAAGCTTAATTATGTGAATGCACCTCTGGGATCTAACCTTCCTGTTTCTTCCACCAAAGTTCTCAGCCGCCTGCTAAAATTGACCAATTTCCATGGGAACAAAGCGCACCACCAATAAGATCATATTATTCTGTCTTATCACTCTCTGATGGTGCCAAAGCACATCCCAGCACGAGACTGTTGTTGCTTCAAACCTGACAAATTGGCACACTGCACACACATATACACCAGGAGACAGACACACACACACACTCAGGTAGAAACGCTCCCGCTCATGACTAGCCAGAGAAATATACCTCAGGTGTCATCAGCCGATCTAATTATATTTGATGGCTTTCAACAGCTCAACACCAGCAAACCTGTGGGACAACAGGACTGTGTTTAAAGGGTGTGTTAAAGGGGCCCAGGCTTGCTGTTGTCCTGCTAGGCCACAGTGTATGCTCTGAGGATTTGACATTCAGCACTAGCTGCTCTCAACAGGAAGCCGCATTGCTAACGAAGTGTTAAATTCAGTGTTAATGAGTGGCTTCACTGTTACCACCTCCTAGGTAAACCTTCCGAGCTCCATATTCTCTCCATCTGTTGGGGTGTGAGGGGCTTTCGGAGGGAGAACAGACGCTCTGCATTTAAAAACGAACTTCACTGCAAACCCCTAAACAGCAGGGTGGCAAAGCCTCAGAATATGATTTCAGCTTTAAATTTACAGGCCTCATTAGCTTCCAGTTTCCACACTGATCTGTTCCATACATAACAAACAGGGTTCAACTGCAATGCGTCTTTTAAAAATTCATTCGCTTCTATTTACTTCATTTAGTCAATGTTAAAAGGCTGCCTTTGCCTTGCTGGAAGCTATTTACAAGGATTATGATCTTAAATACATTTACGCTCTGCACGGAGATCAATCTGAAGCGATTAGCTCTTTTTCTCAATCTCGCTCTAACTCTCTCCTTGAAATATGCTCAGTAATGAACATGTTTGAATTCACAAACAACAATGAATCGGTGGAGGTCCCCCTGTGATCAGTCTAAATTAACTGCACAAGTAAAAGAGCACTTAACACTTACACGACACACATATGTCATGTGCTCTCTCTCTCTTTCTCTCTCAGCCCCTATTCTTTCCATCAGCACTTGTTCTAACACTCGAGTTGCACCTCATCTTGAGGTTACTGCTGAAAAAATAAGAGGTGATAATTGCATATTATCATTACACATTATTCTGGAACCCCAGAAGGTAAACTTTTCTTGGATATTTATTAATCATAGGAGAATACAAACTACTTGCTATGTTCCACTTTGGTGTCTTCAACTTTTTTTCACCTACTACACTTTTATGATGGTGACAGAAGGCCAAAAGCTGGAAGTACAGGTGCATCTCAATAAATTAGAATGTCGTGGAAAAGTTCATTTATTTCAGTAATTCAACTCAAGAATACAATTATGTGCTGCACTACAAGTGCAAAGAACCATTAAGTATGTTCTATAAATATGAGACACACTCACAGGGACAAAGAACTAAAATATCTATCTCTATTTAAAAATAGATAACTTCCTAAAGTAGTATGAAGACATGGATCTATACTGCATTTTCCTTCTGCAGATGTAAGCTATGAAACAGAAATTGATTGCCAAAACACTTCAGACTCATTCAACTGAATGAAGCTGTGAAACCTCTTGTAGTTTCCTCAGACGCTTCCCCTAAAAGAGAGGACTACAGCAACTGTTGGAAAGACCAAGTGGGGCAAGTCATTCAGAGCAGTTATCTGTCTATGTGAATCGGCAACATGCCCAACTCCATTTCACTTTATCTATTACTCTCTCTCTCTTTCTTTCTTTTACCTGTCCTTCATTTCCCCATCCTATCTTCCTCCTTCACAGAAAAAAACACATCTAAACAAAGAGGGGAGGCCGTGGCCCCTCAAGTACAGAGCAGAGAATCTTCCTCGGTTAATGGGAGTTATTGATTTGTTTGACACACTGTGAATTTATGAAGCCGCCTCTCAAGTGTGAGAGACTAACAAAGCACAGCTGTGAGCAAACAAACAGGTAGCTATTCAACCTGACACCTCACAGAGACTGAGGACAGCCTGTCTTTCTCTTATTCTCTTGCCATGCTGAGGAAAAGCATTGAGTTCAACTCAAACAGACTCATGAACACACAGAGCAGCAGTGACAGGAGGAAACTCTTGCTGGGTTTCACAGCACATGCTACAGCTGACGGGCAAGAGATGTTCTGTGGAGTTTTTTTTGGAAGGGAACACTCATATATTTGGGAATTTCATGTTATAAGTTGATTTATAATGAATTAAATTACTTGAATTAGAATTTGTAAAATGAGTTCAGAGGTCTCAGCTAACAAGTCTGGGTAACACTTTATTTTAAGGTGTCCTTGTTGCACCTGTTACATGTACTTAATATTATAATAACAATAAATTATGCATAATTACATGCAAGTAACCCTAAGCCAACCACTAATCCTAATCCTAATCAGTTAATTAATATTACTCAGTACTTAAATGTATAATTACACTATAACAAGGACAGTTTAAAATAAAGTGTACTAATTATAAACATTTTACAAAATGTTTATCCTGCTTCACTATTAATTTATTTAACTTAAAACAAAATCTCTCAACACTAAGGAGAAGTGTCTACACCTAAAATAAATGTAAGGTATTTGCATTTTGATCCATTCTGCTGGTTGTTTTTGTACTTAATTTTTCCAAAAATGTTACTGTTTATTAAAAAAAAAGGACTGACACCTGTAGTAACCTTTCCACTTATACATTAAATGTTTATATTAAAAGATTTGGCAGAAGCTTTTACCAAAGTGACTTAGACTGCATTCAAGTTATATATTTCTTCCTTGGGAAAAAAACCTTTGCGCCCCATCACCACACTTTACTGTCTGAGCTATAGGAAAGCAAATATACATTAGATAGCCGTCATTTGTTGCACACAATTTGTACCATACATTACAACCCTTGAAAATGTTGGATGTTGTTTGATTCCCCCCCCTTTCTCCTTCGTTTGTAAAAGAAACTAAGATGCACGGAGAGTGGCATGAATCCAATTTCTTTTGAACGCTGTGTGGAAATTGAGAGCTCAGCAATAAATCTGCTTCAATACACAATCTCCACAGAGCGCAGGGGCAGCTACCTTAGAGATCTCTCCCTCGGTGTCTAACAAACCGCTGCTTTACCAGGAGCCAAGGCTGCCAAGTCTAATGTCTTGGTTGCCACAGTACTGCAAAGTTGCATTATCCATGGGGTTGCCATTCATAGCCAAGGTGATGCAACATTGCGGCTTTGTTAACGAACCCGGATTAAAAAACAGTCCACACAAATTTTCCTCTGGATTTCAAAACAAAAGAGCACATCCTTCCTCAACCCAAACTAAAAGAGCATCAACACGTACTCAAGGACTCAATCACGCAGCTCGCCTCAGTACTCTTTCCTAAAATAGAGCGAGTGAAATGCCTGCACCTCCTGATGGACTCCAGATTTAGGATCGGGGAGAGGGGAAAGGGGGGTCACTGGGCATGATAAAAGGGGACAGGGAGTGAGTGACAGTTGGGTTAAGACAGAAGTCATGTTCAATAGCAGGTAAGGAACATCAAAAGGCGAGTTCACAGGAAACCTATGCAACCTTATCTAGAAGGGGGATTTTCTGTTGTGTGAAGTAGATTAGTGGTGCCAGAGCTGCTGACATGGCCTCATTTGCTGCCCTGTAGTGATAGAGGAGGATTAAACCATATAAACCTTGAAGCCTTAAACAATACCTTTCAAAATTAGACAGATTAAGGGAGGGATGTCTGATAGGGATTTTCCGTGGCTTTGTCAGTTTAAAACTTCTCTTTTTTAAAAAGAGAGCAGGAAAAAGAAAAAGCTGAGCAGGTCTGGGGTTTCAGTTTTAATGAGGGCGCTCGTATTGTGAGCCGGGCAGTGGGTGTGAAGTAGCGCAGGTCGACAGGCTCTTAAACCAGTAGCCTCTCTCTCACATTAAAGAATGATTGTCACTTAAAGAAGGGGGCGAAAGTTTTCTGGCAGTTGCATCACTGTGGTAGCTTTACGCGGTGGCACATCTCTTGATGAAAAATAGACATTGATTGTTGCACTCTATTCTGTGTAAAATATGAAAGCAATGTGCCATGAAATATACTTCCACTCAAGTCATGAGTTGTAGGTGCTTTTTCAGCTGTGTTGTACGTCGTCGATTTTTCTTTATGTGAAATGTGATGATTACTGGATATCTGATTGAAATACGGTGGGGCTGCACGGGCCCGTATCTACTGCTGTGATCGAGGGCAGACTCACATGCGCTTGTCTTGCTTGAGTAGTGCGAAAGAAAAAAGCTAACTTTGTCACTGCCGCTTTGCTGAAGACACGTGACCAATCAGATGAAAGCGTGTCAATGTCAACGCTTGTCTACACGCTGAGGACGGGATCGGGTCTAAGCGAGCAGACATCAAAACGCTTCAATTTGGAGAAATGTCAAGCGCCGCAGGTTTCGGGATGAAACAACTTTTATTACCTTATCTTAAAACAAAATGTGCCTCGCAAGCTAAGACATGAGCAACATAATAAAAGTGAGAAAGTGGAAAAAGGCAAATAGCGGCAGAGGATTCCTATCTAAATTAGGACCAAACATTCAGTCTGACTATCTGTTTAACCAATACTTAATCTAAAATAACACTGCTAATCAAAAAAACGACCCGTTCTTAACCACACAAAGCAAAGCTTGCACTTTCTGGTCCATCTCCCCCTGAACAGGCTCCCTTAGGATATTAAAAAAATCATCAAATTTTTATCAGTCCCTGCTGCTTGTCAATGGCATCTATTAAAGCTGAATGAGGGGGCGGAGCTGCATCCAGACTGGTCATTAACACCAGAGCCCCACTCAATCTGAGCAACTCCCAAACATATCAAAGAGGAGGCTGCATGCGTGCAGAAGGAGAGGTAGGGGGTGTGCTCGGTAACCTGAGAAAGGCCCCATGGAGAGATGTAAATAACCTCCCGAGAGACTCCCAGCGGGCTGTAAAGAAGATGCTAACTGGGAGACGATGGGAAGCTAATGAGTATAACAGTAAATGTATACAAAAGACAGAAGGAGAGGCCCTCCCTCTTTATTCCAGTTAAGATGCTCTTATCAATGACAGGGCGCCGAAGCCACTTTCCTCGCTGCACCGTCTGGTTGTACGTAACATGCGGCACTCCATGAAGTAAAAATGCAGCTGACCAAACCAAAAAATTGTGCTGTTTGATAAGCAACAGATCAGGTGATCTGTTAATATATTTTTTTTACTTTTGAACAACAAACAAACATAGCATGGTGTAAACCTACGCATTTCAGAAACATATGCAAACATATGCGAGCAGGTCGATTGGAAACTGAAATTTTTCAGCATCAAGTTGGAATAAATACCAGGTTTTAATACTTAATTTTTATGGAATCGCAGCAAAACAGCTAAATGTGACTTTCTGCCAGGATGTACCCTGCACAATTCAAAATTTAACTGTGGTTCCACACAAAAGTGTAAAACAAGGACTGTATTTACTTCCAATATAAATCCAATATAATTAAGTCACTATTATTATTATTATTACTATTAAGCCATGAGCTGACAGAATCATTACTTCATACTGGTCTCTACCACTGATGACCAACAGATGGCTCTGGCAACTCAGCATTTTGCCAGACTTTCTATAACCAGATTACATAAAATTAATATGTAAAAACAACTGAATATATAAATTAAAAAAGGGAAAAAGAAAGTGAAAATAAATATCAATAATAATATCAAAAATATCAAATACCCTAAATATATTTAGGGTGATATTTAAAATAAATAAAAGAGTTTGTTTTTATGTGTTTGTGGAGAAAAGTAAAAGATTTATTTCATTTTAAAAGTGCTTTTTTTAAAGATTTAAAAAAATATATATATAAATTATTAGGTTAAAAATGAATAATAATTAATGCTTTGACTTCCATTTTTCTATTTTCAAACTCCGGTTGTACAAACGGAGTTTCAGAACCTGCTTGTGAACACATCAATAAGCAGAATATTAGTATATGTAATGACTGCACAGGTAAACCATTCACACACTCTCATCTAGTCTCTTAATACCATATAATTCAGTAATTTCTTCCTGACAGAAATGCTCTATAGTCACACATCACCCTGCAACCTCTGTTCAAAGCTCTAAAATATCACATCCAACAGGAACAATTGGAAAATTTAATGAGATTGGTGAACCACAACCTTGAAGGATTTCACAAGAAAAATGTTTTGGGGGCTTGACAGTTAATTCTCAGGCAAACTTTTGCCTTTACCCTTTCAATCAATAGAAACAGTGGATTTAATTTTGGTTAATTGGTGCTCAGTAAGAGACACCCTTCAGCGTCGATAGAACATTCTTACGGCCTTGGTCCTATTGATTCTGGAATCTCTTGTAGGCACTTACAAACGTGTCTGTTCCGATGGATTCTGTTCTTCTGCGGTTCTCATATTTTTAAATACGAGAACCTGCGATAAGAGACTTCAAATAAAACTGGTATTAGATGAGTATGTAATTTCACTCAATACTTACTATATCATGCACTACAAAAATCAAGCAATACTCAATATAATTTTCCATATATTTACACAAAGTTTTCAGCTGTTCCTTTAAGACCAAGTAACATTGTCATATTGTTACCAACATTTCATACTGATACAACTACAGTTATTTAAAATAGACTATAAATGGCATAGACGTTAGTGAATCTTCCGAGAGAAGCATTCATATCTTTTAACTGTAACCAAGTTTAGCACCCCGCAGAGCATTAGTGATCAAATCCTGGCCCCTAGTGGTGAAGTCATCAGTGTGAGATCTGGAGCCCGAGGCTGCTGCAGTCTGTTTGTAGCTTCTGGTGAGCTGAAAGATTTTACGTGTGTAACTTTCCTAAATGTATAATTACACTATAACAAGGACAGTTTAAAATAAAGTGTACTAATTATAAACATTTTACAAAATGTTTATCCTGCTTCACTATTAATTTATTTAACTTAAAACAAAATCTCTCAACACTAAGGAGAAGTGTCTACACCTAAAATAAATGTAAGGTATTTGCATTTTGATCCATTCTGCTGGTTGTTTTTGTACTTAATTTTTCCAAAAATGTTACTGTTTATTAAAAAAAAAGGACTGACACCTGTAGTAACCTTTCCACTTATACATTAAATGTTTATATTAAAAGATTTGGCAGAAGCTTTTACCAAAGTGACTTAGACTGCATTCAAGTTATATATTTCTTCCTTGGGAAAAAAACCTTTGCGCCCCATCACCACACTTTACTGTCTGAGCTATAGGAAAGCAAATATACATTAGATAGCCGTCATTTGTTGCACACAATTTGTACCATACATTACAACCCTTGAAAATGTTGGATGTTGTTTGATTCCCCCCCCTTTCTCCTTCGTTTGTAAAAGAAACTAAGATGCACGGAGAGTGGCATGAATCCAATTTCTTTTGAACGCTGTGTGGAAATTGAGAGCTCAGCAATAAATCTGCTTCAATACACAATCTCCACAGAGCGCAGGGGCAGCTACCTTAGAGATCTCTCCCTCGGTGTCTAACAAACCGCTGCTTTACCAGGAGCCAAGGCTGCCAAGTCTAATGTCTTGGTTGCCACAGTACTGCAAAGTTGCATTATCCATGGGGTTGCCATTCATAGCCAAGGTGATGCAACATTGCGGCTTTGTTAACGAACCCGGATTAAAAAACAGTCCACACAAATTTTCCTCTGGATTTCAAAACAAAAGAGCACATCCTTCCTCAACCCAAACTAAAAGAGCATCAACACGTACTCAAGGACTCAATCACGCAGCTCGCCTCAGTACTCTTTCCTAAAATAGAGCGAGTGAAATGCCTGCACCTCCTGATGGACTCCAGATTTAGGATCGGGGAGAGGGGAAAGGGGGGTCACTGGGCATGATAAAAGGGGACAGGGAGTGAGTGACAGTTGGGTTAAGACAGAAGTCATGTTCAATAGCAGGTAAGGAACATCAAAAGGCGAGTTCACAGGAAACCTATGCAACCTTATCTAGAAGGGGGATTTTCTGTTGTGTGAAGTAGATTAGTGGTGCCAGAGCTGCTGACATGGCCTCATTTGCTGCCCTGTAGTGATAGAGGAGGATTAAACCATATAAACTTTGAAGCCTTAAACAATACCTTTCAAAATTAGACAGATTAAGGGAGGGATGTCTGATAGGGATTTTCCGTGGCTTTGTCAGTTTAAAACTTCTCTTTTTTAAAAAGAGAGCAGGAAAAAGAAAAAGCTGAGCAGGTCTGGGGTTTCAGTTTTAATGAGGGCGCTCGTATTGTGAGCCGGGCAGTGGGTGTGAAGTAGCGCAGGTCGACAGGCTCTTAAACCAGTAGCCTCTCTCTCACATTAAAGAATGATTGTCACTTAAAGAAGGGGGCGAAAGTTTTCTGGCAGTTGCATCACTGTGGTAGCTTTACGCGGTGGCACATCTCTTGATGAAAAATAGACATTGATTGTTGCACTCTATTCTGTGTAAAATATGAAAGCAATGTGCCATGAAATATACTTCCACTCAAGTCATGAGTTGTAGGTGCTTTTTCAGCTGTGTTGTACGGCATTGATTTTTCTTTACGTGAAATGTGATGATTACTGGAGATCTGATTTAAATACAGTGGGGCTACGCGGGCGTGTATCTTCCGCTGTGATCGAGGGCAGACTCACATGCATCTGTCTTGCTTGAGTAGTGCGAAAGAAAAAAGCTAACTTTGTCACTGCCGCTTTGCTGAAGACACGTGACCAATCAGATGAAAGCGTGTCAATGTCAACGCTTGTCTACACGCTGAGGACGGGATCGGGTCTAAGCGAGCAGACATCAAAACGCTTCAATTTGGAGAAATGTCAAGCGCCGCAGGTTTCGGGATGAAACAACTTTTATTACCTTATCTTAAAACAAAATGTGCCTCGCAAGCTAAGACATGAGCAACATAATAAAAGTGAGAAAGTGGAAAAAGGCAAATAGCGGCAGAGGATTCCTATCTAAATTAGGACCAAACATTCAGTCTGACTATCTGTTTAACCAATACTTAATCTAAAATAACACTGCTAATCAAAAAAACGACCCGTTCTTAACCGCACAAAGCAATGCTTGCACTTTCTGGTCCATCTCCCCCTGAACAGGCTCCCTTAGGATATTAAAAAAATCATCAAATTTTTATCAGTCCCTGCTGCTTGTCAATGGCATCTATTAAAGCTGAATGAGGGGGCGGAGCTGCATCCAGACTGGTCATTAACACCAGAGCCCCACTCAATCTGAGCAACTCCCAAACATATCAAAGAGGAGGCTGCATGCGTGCAGAAGGAGAGGTAGGGGGTGTGCTCGGTAACCTGAGAAAGGCCCCATGGAGAGATGTAAATAACCTCCCGAGAGACTCCCGGGGGCTGTAAAGAAGATGCTAGCTGGGAGACGATGGGAAGCTAATGAGTATAACAGTAAATGTATACAAAAGACAGAAGGAGAGGCCCTCCCTCTTTATTCCAATTAAGGTGCTCTTATCAATAACAGGGCGCTGAAGCCACTTCCCCTTGCTGTACCGTCTGGTTGTACGTGCCATGCAGCACTCCATGAAGTGAAAATGCAGCTGACCAAACCAAAAGTGAACAAAATGTGGTGTTTGATAAGCAACAAATCAGGTGATCTTTTAATTTTGCTATATAAAGAAACATAGCATGGCGTAAATATATTCATTTCAGAAAACATACGTAAACATTTGCCAGTTCTGCCAAAGGCAAGTCTATTGGAAATAAAAAAAATTCAGCATCAAATTGGAATAAATACGAGGTTTTAATACTTACATTTTTAATACTTAAACAGGTCTCAGCAAAACAGCTAAATGTGATTTTCTGCCACAGATGTAATCTGCACAATTCAGTCCTCGTTTTACAAAAGTGCGAAACAAGCACTGTATTGACTTAAATCCAATATACTTTCGTCACTAATTATTATTATTATTATTATTATTATGATCATATTTACATTTAAGCCATGAGCCGACAGAATTTGCACTTCCCACTGGTCAGTACCACTGATGACCAACAGATGGCTCTGGCAACATTTGGCCAGACTTTCTATAACCAGATTACATAAAATAAACATGTAAAAACAAAGAATACACACATTTTAAAAAAGAAAGAAAGAAAGAAAAATAAACAGAAAAAAAAAGAAAAATAGGAAAGGAAAAATATAAAATAAAAAATCAAGAGCAAAAAAGATAAAGAAAAATAAATATATTTGTTTAGGGTGATATTTAATAATAATAATAAATAAAAGAAAGGGTTTGTGTAGGTGTTTGAGGACAAATGTAAACAATGTCTTCCTTTTAATTTTTTTAAATATTTCAAGATGTTTGTTTTTTTTTAATTATGAAATGATAATAATTAATGCTTTGACTTCCATTTTTTTTATTTTCAAACTCTGGTTGTACAAATGGCGTTTCAGAACCTGCTTGTGAACAATAAGCAGAATATCAGTATATGTACTGACTGCACAGGTAAACCATTCACACACTCTCATCTCTCTTAATACCACATATAATTCAGTGATCTCTTCCTGACAGAAATGCTCTATAATCACCCTGCAACCTCTGTGCAAAGCTCTAAAATATCACATCCAACTCCAGGAATAATTGGGAAATTTAATGAGATTGGTGAACCACAACCTTGAAGGATTTCGCAAGAAAAAGGTTTTGGGGGCTTGACAGTTAATTCTCAGGCAAACTTTTGCCTTTACCCTTTCAATCAATAGAAACAGTGGATTTAATTTTGGTTAATTGGTGCTCAGTAAGAGACACCCTTCAGCGTCGATAGAACATTCTTACGGCCTTGGTCCTATTGATTCTGGAATCTCTTAGGCGCTTACAAACGCGTCTGTTCCGATGGATTCTGTTCCTCTGTGGTCACTTTTTTTTAAAATGCAAGAGACCTCAAATAAAAGTGGTATTAAACGATTATGTAATTTCACTCAAGCACAATCAATGCACTTACTATCAGGCACTACAAAAATCAAGCAATACTCTAATTTTCCAGGTATTTCCACAAAGTTTTCTGCTGTTCATATAAGGCTAAGTAAACTGTTACCAACATTTCATACTGACACAACTAAAGATTATTTAAAAATAGACTATGAATGGCATAGCAGTTAGTGAATCTTCAGAGAGAAGCATTCGTATCTTTTAACTGTAACCAAGTTTAGCACCCTGCAGAGCATTAGTGATCAAATCCTGGCCCCTAGTGGTGAAGTCGTGTGAGATCTGGAGCCCGAGGCTGCTGCAGTCTGTTTGTAGCTTTTGGTGAGCTGAGAGATTTTACGTGTGTAACTTCCCTCATAAAGTCTTTAATAGGAAGAAGTGTTCTCATTTGCTTATCTGGGGTGATGTGGGTAACTGACTGGCGGGACACCCATGCCATATATGTTTCAAAGTTGTGAGAATTGCGCTAAGAGAGAGGCAAGCTCTCGACTTGGAACGAGACTAACCGGCGACAATCGCATCTGTCAAATAATTTTGGCACTCATCCCAAGACAAACTTCAGAGACAAAGATATCGTTTGAATGCAGAACACAGACAGGTTAACATTTTTCGCACTATCATCTCCATTCTGTTGGATCATTGTCCAATTACACAAAATTATTTTGGCAGTTTTGCTCACACAACATTATACCCAGATTCCCCTTTTTGGCCTTTTTCTGGAGGGCTGCTAGAGGAAGATGAAGGTTGCCAGGTTTCCAGGCTGACGGGAAGTATGCCTGTGACAAGCGTAACTGACAGCTCTGATTTAATTTGACTGGTGATCACACCCAGCTATAGTATCAGAGCAGTTCACACATCTGTGCCTCAGCTCAAGGTGTTGAGACATGCCACCAAATATCTGGAACATTACACACACCCCTGGTGCTGTGTACAGGCAGCCAGAGCGCTGTCACTCCAGCTTTCCAGCAACATTAGCGAAGACACAAATCTTACATTCGCTGTTTCCATCCTAATTCTGTCAGCATTTAATCTCTTTTTTTAATTAAATGTCCACACGTTTATTAACAATTTGCAATGATTAATGAGACTATTGTGATTTGCTACAACACAGAAAACAAAAGACACTAAACTGATATTCTTTTAAATACATATATGGTTCCTACCAGTCTTTTCCAAAGCATTGGCACCCTGCAGTTCTCAGTAAACCCACCTGCAGCATGAACATATAGATAGACAGAGAATTGTTATTATTAGACATGTCAGGAGGTTAAAAAGGATATGTGTGGCAACATGTAAGGCCCAAATAGCAAGCTACGACATATTAGCAGTAGTAGTTATTTAATCAAAAATACAGTATATTATTGCAATTTAAAATAACTTTAAAAATCTAATTTATTCCTTTGATAGCAAAGCTGCATTTTCAGCAGCCATTATTCCATGCTCATACTAAAATGCTTATTTGGTGCACAACATTTCTTATTATTATCAGTTATGCTGCTTAATATTTTTGTAGAAACCATGGTGCAATTTTTAGGATTCTTTGATGAATAGAAATCTATATTTTTGCTACAATAACACATATAAATTGCTACTATCCTATCCACCAAAACGCAGCTGGTTAATCATTAGGCTCAACATCTCATTTAAGCAAAAGAGCTCATTACATTCTAATATACTGATGAGTCTGGAGGCTGTAATGAGAGGTCATGCTAGAGGTTAAATTATATGGAATGAGCAGCTAATAGTCAGAGCATAGCACTGGATAAATAGGCCTCTCTCTCTCTCTTGGCCTCTTCCTCTAATAGATTTATGCAGGTCTCGATGTTCTGGCTAGATCAACAGCTTACTGAAATATCTCTCCGGCCCAGCTGCAGTAGTGCTGGCTTGCTAATTCAGGCCAGTGTACTTCCATTAAAACAGTCCCCTGTGTCTTCATTTAGAACACTGCGAACTGGGAGCCCCGCAAAAACAGGGAAGATGGGACCAATTTTTATTATTCTGCACATTCTAGAAATGCGCCTCAGTGGAAATATTTGACCTTGCTGAGTGACACAATCAATTTGTTTGAAATCGGCTCTGGATCTGTCTGGATCTCTTTGGATCTGTCTTTAAAGGATTTGATTATACATTTGCGCACATGCAGCTAGCAAGGTTGCATGTGCCTGAGCCCTGTTTCTGGTCTTGACCCTCCTCATTTATCTTAAGTAATTGGATTTTCCCCCCTAAATCTCTGTTAAGAGACTGCTGTTTACATTATATTAAGGTGATTATTATCAAATACGCATGGACTGAGGCAAGGCTCTGTCATGACCTCTGAATTTACTGTACGCTTTTCAGAAGAGAAAAGCTTCTTTCAAGTGGCAAATGAAGTGTGCATTATACAAGCTCTCTGAAATTCTTGCTTCTGATTGGTCATTTGCTAGATCCAGCAGCGAAATAATTCCAAATAATGATTCTTGTCCATGGCAACACTTTATAATTGGGAAATAAACTGCTCATGTCATTTGTGTTCTTGTGTTCAACATCTCCACAGTCTCTATAATTAAAATAAAAATAAAACCCAAATCAATATTTAAGTAACTGTGCAATGGGCAGTAAAACAGTTGTCCCTTACTTATCCAAATAATAGGTATTACTGGAGATACTTCTAATAGACATGATTGTGAAAGTCTAAATGACCATGAAATCTGTTGAAATCTATTAAACTAACACTGTAATTGTGGTTCACCTCAATGATAAAACTTAAAACATATGCCCTCGGCTTTATTAGTAAACACCAATAGAAAAGGTAGATATTCTTGTGTTTTCTTGGCCTCCATTTATCCAGTGTTCATGGTAACAAAGCAAACAATATCTGTATGATCACTGTATGCAGAATAGTGTGTAAGAATAGCTTTATTGTAAAACTATGCTCAGATAATTAAGAATGGAAAAACAAAGAGTTGCAAAGAACTAATGTTCCAAACCATATTAAGGGTACTTACAGCATATGAAAATAAAAACTAGAAGAAAATTATGCAGTCACACATTTGCAATAACAGTCCACAGAAACACCAACAAAGCGAAAACTTGGGTTATATTTCCAAACAAGCCAAACTGTCCTTGATATTTAATAATAGTATAAACAACACATCGTTCCAGTCCTCTATTCTGATTGGACAAGCTGATTTCAAAGTGTGACATACAGTACAGTAACAACACAGGGACATTTCACTCTGCTTGTATGTGTTTGCTGTTGTCAAGGCCATATTATGTGAGTGGTGCAGAGTGGAGATTGTGGTGTTGTGAGCAAGGAGTCTTTTTTTCCCTCGTTGCATTGCTTGTTTCTATCACTAGTTTAGTTGGCTTGTTGCTATGGCTCTTTTTTGGTAGCCTACTATTTTTGTTAATGGAGAAGAAATATACAAACTAACTGGCTTTTTTTTTTGTTTGTTTTTTTTGTCTGAATCAAGTTACCTGATATACTTACTTAATGATTTTATAAATTTTTAATTAATAATATAAAAATCATATTTACAGTTGTGCTACTGAATAGCCTATACGCAAAAGTCTGATTTCTGAAACCTCATGCGTACAGCCGAATCACAGCCGTGCTGATAAAGAATTCCAGTAGCATGATATTTGTCATGATATTACTTAATTTATTCAGTTTATTTATAATTTTTTATAAATAAATAATCGAAGGTGACATTTTAAGGGTAGACAGTCTGACAAGTCACATACTTGCAAGTCAAACATTTGACTAGTGAGCAAATGAAAACACTGAATCTGAAGCTTGAGCAGAAAAAAAGGGTAGGCCTATACTTCAGCACTCAAAGTTGTCATGCAGCAACACAAATTTGTGCACCTGATAAACTGACCAATGGAGGTAAAGCGGGATTTATCAAAATTATGTTTTAGAAGGGCCATGGTCATAGGTCACACACAGATATTATGTTATTTCATTTTATAAAGCTATAAAATGTGCATTTACAGCTATTAAAAGTTCTGGGAGCATGCAATCATTTTCATATTGGGCCTATTTTTAAACACCATTCAAAATGATCGACTGTGGTTTACAAGAGAAAGCAATAGGCTGGCGGGATGTTTGTTTGCCGCGGTGCGCAAACGTGTTGCGCACAGATTCCCTCCAATCAAGGTCGAGCCGAGCGCCTTCAAGACGAGCGTCTAAACGCGTCTGCGCTCTTCAAGTGTCAAACCCGCGACTAGAGGCCGCGACACAAACTCCCCGCTGACACTGAAAAACGGATCGTCTCATCCAGTGACTGACACCGCTTTGGATCGATTCTGACACCCATCTTGTAAAAGTGTGTATAAAGTGTTTTTCAGGGGGAAACGAGAAACCGCGCGAGTGCGCTCAGATGGCACGACTTTCCCCAAATGCGATACTATTCAGAGCAATAGCGTATATGACAACGGAGGGGTGAAATGTTAGCTTGCGCGATTCGTGACTGGCACGGTGTTGACATAACGTTACCCGATGCCCGTGTATATAAGCTCTCGTGCCCATGCAAGGACTCAAGCCACTGTACCCTTCGCGCATTCATCGCTCAACACGGTTAAACACACATCCGTCAAGGGAAGACGTTTGTAAGTTTCAAACCTACCTTCCCAGAGAATGACACTATAACATTGGACAAGTGTGTCATGGTACTTGATTACAGTCCTTTTTTTCGTCCTCCATCCGTTACAATGTCGCCATTTTGCCTAAAATTCTGCAGGTTGAACTAAAACTCCAGCAGGGATGTTTGGTCTGTGCGTTCACAAATCGCACCATGAACTAGGACGAAAAGAAACGTTTACATCCTTTCAAAGACAAAGTGAAAAGTTAAGGTCGTGTTGTTTTTCACGGAGAAATGGTGCATTGGGTGTTTAAAAAAAGAGTGAAGTAGAGACACACTGTAAATCCCCCTCTCGCGATATGGATTATTCCACAGACAGAGGGTGAATTCTTCTTAGGTGAAGTTACTGCTGGTGTTGAAAAAAAAAAACACAGGAAGATGGTGGGAAGGTGGACTTGCACACCTAGCGATGTGGTGAATAATGGAATGCTTTTTATTTTGTCAGTGATTATAAGCATTTCTTGCTGGACATTGTAGCCATACTTTTTTAGTTTGCCGTTTTAAGCTGTTTGATAACACCAGACACAAACACCTGTATTGTTTATAAGCATACAATACTGAATTCCTGAATTTTTTGTTTTTGTTTTTACTTTTGTGTAAAGGAAAGGACTATTTTGCAAATCAGTACCATAAAGATGTATCAATATTATTTTTTTCATTCACAGCATCTCAGCATCTCACAGTCCTGAACAGCTTAACATGTTGAAATCGCTTTCACTTTTTTTAGATTAGTGAGCAGATGACATCTCATAGCATCAGATGTGTTTGACAACTGAGCTGTGGGTTCAGAGAGATATGTGATAAAACAGTGAAATCAAATGAATATTTTATAAAATATAAATCTACCTGTGAAACTAAAACCAAAACTTACAGTTTAAAATCATATTCTTATCTTATTTTCTTGCAAAGAACATTAAACCCAGGCAAGTTAATTAATCTGAAGAGTGTATTTTAAATTTCTGACGAAATATCAAAATTAACTTTAGGCCTCTGTTTTCAGAGCATGAAGAGATTATAAGCATTTCTTGCTGGACATTGTAGCCATACTTTTTTAGTTTGCCGTTTTAAGCTGTTTGATAACACCAGACACAAACACCTGTATTGTTTATAAGCATACAATACTGAATTCCTGAATTTTTTGTTTTTGTTTTTACTTTTGTGTAAAGGAAAGGACTATTTTGCAAATCAGTACCATAAAGATGTATCAAATGTATTTTAAACCAGATATGTAACCTCTAGTCTAGTGTAGCTTAATTGAAATTTAAAATAGTATTTCATGTCAGTGTTAATGACTAGAATCCAATTTGTTTATTTATTTTCATTTTTTAAGAATATTTTGAGCTGTTCATTTTTAGTCTGTTCTGGCATGGATAGCAAGAAACAATGCTAAATGCATAATATAATAATAACATAATATTAACATGCAGTTAACAGTAAAATTGTGCATAATTAGAAAAGCAAAATTAATATGCTTAAGCAACTTCAAGCAGAAAATCGCAAGCCTTTTTTGTTAGCCTTGCCAACACAATAGAAAAAAGTGTCATGAAGGTCCACCCCTAAACATAACCCTCAGTTGGGCTGAAGCAGATTGTATGAAAACGTATTAAAGAGTGAGATTGAATAAGTTCACACCAATTAGCCAAAATGAAAAATCGCTATGAATTTCTGTGAGAGTGTTTATCTTACATTCAAATCACTCCATGATGTTTTGCTGCAAATGCATCTGTTGCTTGATAGAGTTGAACAAAACTATTCAAGGTAAAAGAAAGATGAAGTGGTGTGTATCAGCCACACATTTTTTATGCTAAAATTATTCTACAAACATATTTTAATGACTATATACAGTAATTAGCACAGTTACATAGTTAGCATTAAAAAAAATTGACAGACTTGTCCGCTGTCATCAACAGGGCTATAATTGTCTAACATTTTTGTTTTAGACCTAAAGGAGGGTTGTGTGTGTGTGTATGTATATATATATATATATATATATATATATAATACCTTGCTACGTGTACTGCGTTAGGCTAACCTTTAGGCCTCTGTTTTCAGAGCATGAAGAAATTATTTTAATGGCCTGCCAAGCGTACACTGAAAAGTTTGATTTTGGTCTGCTGGAACAAGAGCAGAGAATAATTTATTATGCTGTTTGTGTCTCATGTTAGTAGTTATCATTCCCTACCTTGGGGTACAATGGGCCATTTTTATCCATTTTCACTGGCTCACTTTTCTTCTTGATCCCATACGCTGCCGACGAAGCTTGAGCCTGGAGCAATGGTTTCGAAACATCACAGGAAACTACATTATTATACTGCTGCCTGTTAACAGGCAGAAAAGAGACGGTGTACCCGTTTAAATCTGGGGGCAGAAGAATGAATACAAAGGATTAGAGAGTTCATCATTTTACCAGAGGTGGTTTGTCTTTAAAGCAGGGCAGAGCAGACAGCACACCGCTTTTCATCCGTCCTGTTCCACAGGCAGCTCTGAGACCTAAACATATTAATGAAAGACATTCTTTCACTCGCTTCGCCCATCAACTCAAGGTCACTCGTCTGTGCTCACCTGTCCTTAAGGAAGAAGTTCAGTGTTTGTGGGGGGCACACTGTTTAATAATGTCTTTTGAAGACCTGATCATTCATATATATATATATAACTAATCCATACATACAAAGAAAACAATACGATTAAGTTCAGAAATTAAGTTCCCTTTCAAGGGAACTTCGAACTGCATCCTCTAGGGGTCGCTATGGGGAACGCCTCGTCGTGACCC
>NW_015557171.1:304287-304539 GCF_001515605.1 Sinocyclocheilus anshuiensis
CATCCTCTTCTTCGTCTTCACTGACCGTTTTGTTTGAAGCGTGCATTTCCGTGGTAAGAGCGATCTTTATTCCTTCATTATGGCGAGCACTAGCAAGGTGTTTAGAGGATGTGTGCATCAGTATCGTCGTTATTTGACATCTGATGACACACACGATCTCTGCGCTTTTTGTTTGGGCGAGGAGCACGCACGCGATGTCCTCGAGGGGGCAATTTGCATTCACTTTGAGCGTTTTCCAATGAAAACGCTCCG
>NW_015557171.1:311717-313012 GCF_001515605.1 Sinocyclocheilus anshuiensis
GCAAAGAGGCTGAGGCTGAGCCCTCCCAATCCTCCTGCCCTGCGTATGATGAGCTATTGGAGGTTATGAATCGCGCCACGGAGAGACTTGACTTGCCGTGGAAGCGGGCCAAGAAAGTGACGTTGCGAGGTCGTCTCGATGAGCATTATCTTTCTGACCATAGCCCTCCAGCTCAGGTGAGCTTTCCTTTCTTCCTGATCTCCATACAGAGATCGAGAAGGAATGGAAGAAGCCGTTTTCCTCACGCATCCATCGATTCCAGCATACGAGTTATGCCAGCATGGAGGCGATGCGCGAAAATGGCTGAGAAGATGTCCCCCGTAGAAGAGACGCTGGCTAGCTATCTCTCTATAGTGAGACATCCTCTCTTAAGACTCCCTTGACCATCTAAGCCCCTTCAGGATACATCTCGCTTGAATGGCAGGTCAGGCTGTCGCTTCGTTGCACACGATAGCGGTGCTCCACGAAGGTCCAGGTCTGAGCCCGAACAACACATGTGTATATGTGTGTGTGTATTTAATGCGCTGGTGGTTGTGTGTATAGTCCATCTGCGAGCCTTCTTTGCAGTGTTTTCTGGGACCTGTGTGTTTCTGTCCTTTTCTAGGGTAGGTCCTCGGTGAGCACCCCCTCTGTTGGATTCAGAAACCGGGTGCTCGACTTGCAGTGTTTACTTCACTCGTCGATATAATGTCCAGCCGGTATGATAGCCTGGTTTCGGCTTCATGCTTCCTGGATCATGCGGCCAGGTCACACTGCGGGAGCCTTCTTGATCATCAGGCCCCTGGCATGGCACTGCAAAATTTCCTGGACATCCGGGCTGGGCTTATGCTTTCAGGCTGCCCTGTCTGGTATACCGTATCTAGGTCGCCCTGAGGGGCCTCCTGGTCACCAGGATATCCCCTCTTGCTGAGGCATCGAGCGGGAAGTATAGGTGGCATTTGCGAGAACCTTCTTGTGTAATGCTGTAACACACATTTGTAGTCACGGGAAGAAGGAGGCGGGAACCGGTGAACATTTAAAGACTTTAATAATAAAATAAACACAAAACAGCGCGACAGCCACTCGCGGACGACTGTCGCGCACAAACAAAACCAAAACACAAAATAAACTCCAGGCCTGGTCCTCTCTCGTCTTTCACTGTCGTCACTCCTCCTTTTTATCTTTCCGGAGCTCCTCCGTGGGACTCGAGACCGGTGAGTGGTGCAGGTGTCGCTCATTATCAATTTCTCCACCGGACTCGCTCCGTTCCCACGGCTCTCGGCCCCGCCCCTCTCGTCACATACCCCCATCGCCCC
>NW_015557171.1:313073-314611 GCF_001515605.1 Sinocyclocheilus anshuiensis
ACAAAACACAAAATAAAGTCCAGGCCTGGTCCTCTCTCGTCCAACACTGTCGTCACTCCTCCTTTTATCCTTCTGGAGCTCCTCTGTGGGACTCGAGACCAGTGAGTGGCGCAGGTGTCGTGCATTAGCATTTTCTCCACCGGCCTCGCTCCGTTCCCACGGCTCTCGGCCCCGCCCCTCTCGTCACATACCCCCATCGCCCCTCGCAGGCCGGGGGGTACTCACGAGACTGCGCTTTACTCCCCCCCTCCCCCCTCCGGGGGAGCCGATCACGGCAGCCACGGCGTACCTGGGGGTAAGGACAGACAGATGAGGCGAGAGAAAAGGAGACGGAAGGATGAAGAAGGCTGGACTTATGCTTTCAGGCTGCCCTGTCTGCTACGCTGTATCTAGGTCACCCTGTGGGGCTTTCTGGTCACCAGGATATCCCCTCTTGCTGAGGCATCGAGCGGGAAGTATAGGTGGCATTTGCGAGAACCTTCTTGTAGAGAGACGAGAGAGGGGAGAGAGGAAAAAAAAAAAGAAAAAAATTATTGTTCCGGTTCCCAGACACACTGCCACTCGGCCCTCCACCAGCTGGGTAAGCTCTTCCGCGATGCCAGGCAGCGGCACTGGACAGCCCTCGGTGGACGGCACGACACTCCTCCGCCTCCCAGTGGACGGCGACGGCTCCTCCGCATTCGGGCAGCCGGCAGGAGTCCCCAGTTCCCTGCTCCTCCCCATTGTCACCGTGCCCCTCCTTCCTCCCGGGTTTCGGCACCAATGTAACACACGTTTGTAGTCACGGGAAGAAGGAGGCGGGAACCGGCGAACATTTAAAGACTTTAATAATAAAATAAACACAAAACAGCGCGACAGCCCCTCGCGGACGACTGTTGCGCACAAACAAAACCAAAACACAAAATAAACTCCAGGCCTGGTCCTCTCTCGTCTTTCACTGTCGTCACTCCTCCTTTTTATCCTTCCGGAGCTCCTCCGTGGGACTCGAGACTCGAGAGTGGTGCAGGTGTCGCTCATTATCAATTACTCGCTCCGTTCCCACGGCTCTCGGCCCCGCCCTTCTCGTCACAAATGCGTTCTCAGGCAGTGCTCCCCTCGCCTTAGAGCGTTGTATTTGAGCTTACCTCTCCCGTTTGGCTCAGCACTTCCGGGTATCTATTCTAAAATCCACATAGTGGTAAGTGGGCACGCTGAGCACTTTGCACACTTTCTAAAATCCACATAGTGGTAAGTGTGCACGCTGAACACTTTGCGCACTTTCTAAAATCCACATAGAGGTAAGTGTGCACGTTAAACTTTGCGCACTTTTCTGAAATCCTGTATGGTAAGGGTTACGTGTTATTAGCCTCGTTCCCATTCTCTGAGTTGGTTTAGACCCCGGTACTTGCCTTGGGCTCCACTCATCTAGTGTGTCTCTGTCGACACACTCTGGAAGTATCGCTCCCCTCACCATTGAGGGTTATTGTGAGCATGGTGCTTTCTTTCGAGCGTTTAATTCTCTCTGAGGAGTTGGATTCCTCGCTCCATGGGCTGTTCTC